>NW_020438979.1:251974-270119 GCF_000699045.2 Agrilus planipennis | reverse complement strand
AATGTTTTTTGTTGAGGTTCGATTAAAACAATATATCTTTTCTCAACGGGTGTACTGCTGTACCACATATATAAATACCTGATCGAAGGACCACCGTATAAATAAGACACGGAACTGTAAAATGTATATGTACATTTATTTACACTTTTACATAAGTAACAACTGATTATGAGAATTGTTCTCAGCTGAGTCTACCTTAGACTCTGGAAACTCAAAGTGGAGTTTTTAGTTGAAATGTTTTAGAACGAATCGAATCTTCGACTTCGACTTCGACTACGACTCCTTATTTTTTTGACAAATTTTAGTATTTATGTTACCCTTCTGATGGAAGGGGCAACAACCAGAATTGTGTGTACTAACACACACACACAAACAAATTATGCCTGGTCCTAAGAAATTCAATAGAACTACAAACTAGGTATTTATAATATTGAATAGTGATTGAAAATTCCAAATGACTAATAGGTAGGTATACAGGAATGAGAGGTACAAAAGAGGTAATAAAACTATTTACAATGGGGGTAAGAAATATATACAGATTATGGGGTTTTTCTTAGGACCAACTTACGACTAATAGCCTATAATAATGTAATGCCTACTGCTTGATCAAATAAATGTTATGATTATAAGTTTAAAATATTTACAAATATCGGCAATAGTCTTTTGCGCCGAAACAGAATCAATTAATTGTTTTCAAAACAAAATTTCAATTACATGCATAATCAATAATAAAGTAGGTACAATATCAAGCAGAAAATTATTACTTATTGTGTTTTCATCAAAGGCAAAGAGTCTAAAAAACATGGCGGTGATGAGGGAAATTTTTTGGTTTGAATTGACACAACACGTAATTAGATCGACATAAACCCTTAAAAAAGATTGTGGATAATTTTTTAATGCCAGATATATTATAAAATTTAGAAATAACAAATTCGAAAGTATTGTGAATTGTTTATAAACTTAGTAGTATTGCAACAGGTGGGTTCCTAACTTAAAAATTATTTAGTAAGCGTGAATAAGTTTTCATTCTGGAATTTACTATTCTCTGGCCCCTATTTTTTTCACACAAGCTTCTAGTTTATTTTGCTGTTCTAATTTTCCAAATATTTTTTTATACTTAAGGACGTAGGTGCGCCATGCTCATTTATTCGAAGTTCTGATCCATGTGTTGATTCACCGTGAAAATTAACACACGCCGATATTACACAAAATATAATTGAGTGCTGTAAAGCACTTAAAACCCACCATTCCTCAAAACGTTTATAAACCTAAAACGCGTTTCGACAGATAAGGTGTCATCCTCAGTTGACTATCTTAGGTTTCTAAAAGTTTTGTGGGTTTATTTAAAACACAAAGCGTAGAATTTAAAACAGCAAGCAATCAAGTTCACTTAAACCAAGACGCTAGGAGTTTTGTAAAAATGAAAATTTGAAACCTGATACATTAAATACTGCGTTATACAAGAGGCCTTGAAAATATAAAACCACAAGCATGACATAAGCTCACAGCTCATACAATTTCATACTACGAGGGTGGATTGATAAGTTTCCGGCCTGACCAAGAAAAACAAGGTTTTTAAAAATTTTTTTTTTTTATTTCTCAACATAATCTCCTCCAAGGCTGATACATTTCTCATAGCGGTGTTCCAGTCTATTAATGCCATCTCTATAGACTGATTCGTCAAGCTCCTCAAAATAACCATTTACAGCTTCGATTACTTCTTCATTGTCCGCAAATCTCTTACCGCCAAGCCATTTTTTGAGATTAGGGAACAGAAAATAGTCACTCGGGGCTAGGTCTGGAGAGTAAGGAGGGTGCGGCATCAATTCAAACTTTAGATCGTTGATTTTAGCCGTCGCAACGATTGACGTGTGCGCTGGTGCGTTATCGTGATGAAACAAGATTTTTTTCTTCGCCAGATGAGGTCGTTTAATTTTCACCTCGTGGCTCAAACGTTGCAATAAGTCTGCGTAGTATTGACCAGTGATAGTATTACCCTTTGCAAGGTAATCAATGTATATAATACCTCTTGCATCCCAAAAAACAGTAGCCATAACCTTGTTCGCCGAAAAAATTGTTTTTGCCTTCTTTGGAGTTGGTTCCCCTGGTCCAATCCACTGTTTAGACTGTTCTTTGGTTTCAGGAGTGTAGTGGTGGACCCACGTTTCGTCAACGGTTACGAATCGACGCAAAAATTCGCTTGGATTACGCTTATACAATGACAAATTTGCGGTAGAAATGTTTTTTCGAATCAATTTTTGGTCGACTGTTAGCAAACGCGGCACCCATCTTGCACAGAGCTTTTCCATATGCAAATGTTGGTGCAAAATATGTTGCACACGTTCATATGACATCTTACAGGTCTCAGCTATCTCACGCACTTTCAATCTGCGGTCTCCCAGCACTATTTGATGAATTTTTTCGATCATATCTGGAGTTGTGACCTCAACGGGGCGTCCTGAGCGAGGCCCATCAGAGGTGCTCACACGACCCTTTTTAAACTCGGAAACCCACTGCTTAACGGTTGAATATGACGGGGAGGATGTCCCCAGTGTTGAGTCCATCTCTTTTTTAATTTCCTTCGGCGTTAACCCCTTCAAATAAAAGTATTTGATGACAGCACGATTTTCCTGCTTTTCCATTTTTACGAAAACCACAGAGGCGTCTTGTTCAGCGTGCTGTCAAACCTACACTAGCAAGGAGATCGGGCTGAAACTATAGCTACAAGCTATCCAAGGATGGTACTATAGAATGTCACCTCAAGGTAGGCCTAGTGGCGTCATCTCTTGGTTAGGCCGGAAACTTATCAATCCACCCTCGTATATTAACGATTTACGTTATCACAGTGCATAAATGCAGTTGGCTGGAAAGAATATTATCAATTTTAAAATACTGCTGAATATGAATACTTATTTAATATCAGCTTAATAAAAAATTATGCAGTATTTTTGTTTAATGTCCAAATCGGAAGATTTTGAGATTTGGATTAACATAATGGTACAATATTACCTATACCTGCTGCTAAAGAAAATTTCACATTCTGACTGAATGAAGTGACGAAAAGTCGCATATCCGATCCACATTAGTCTAAGAAATTCATTGCTTTTTTACCTGCATTTTGAATCTACAAAGGTATGAGTTATTTTGGCCCATGCAAAGAAAGCCAGCTACATCCTGATATACCTAGGTATGCACATAGATAAAACAGTTAATTTTTATCACCGGGAAGTAATGGAAACACAATCGAACGTAGACTTTCACTCCTCCAGTCCATATTCGTCCTAAAGGGTTTTGAGATTCATCGTGGTCTAGTGACAATTTGGTTGCTGCTTGAGGGATCACAATAGGATTGAAAATGCTCTTTCTTTGCCCAAATAAGCACCATGTAGGTAGTGCTTTAGGTATTAATTAAATAATCCCTGTCGACCCAAACAACTGTGAAGTTATCAAAACAAAATTTTCGGGAACACCATATTGTATTAATTTATTTACCAGAAGTTCCCCATTCGTAAGTCCAACATCAAAACATTTTTAAACTTTTGGTCATGTGGATAATGCCACGATGTACTTATTTTTGAATTCTATCAACATATGGACACATGCACCTTTCTGTGATATACTCGGAACTCAGAACTTTCACGAACTTATACGCATTCTTATTTGTGTTTTAATCACCTCCGCGTGAGATGTGGGACCAGTTGTTCCGTACTCATTTTTAATGAAGATAAGAAGCTGCAGGTGCGAAAGTTAATTTATGCAATTATATTTATCACCTCTACTTTTAATGACAAATATTTGATTACGTATTAAAACGTACGTATTTTGTGACAGAATGTTTTGGTTTTCAGATTTTGCAAAAACGCCTAACAACATTAGTTAGTATATAATTACAGCAATACTGACCTTCTAATTAGAGCTCATTTAAAGGTGGGTAATAATAAATTTGCAACCTACGTTTTTTTTTTTCGTAAACTTCGGTAGATATTTATTTATCAAAGCACAGAAAATTAATTTAATATTCATCAAATCAGAATGTTGTGAAGGTGCTAACATAAACGATTTGGTTGGAGGACAGTATACTATTAACCTAATCTGTGATATGTACGTTAACTAATTATGATTTGTTTATTTATTTGTTATATTATTACAATTACTTATTATTATTTATTACATAACTGTGGAAAAAGAGGTTAAAAAATGAATGGATTTCCCATTATTTCAGGATCGTTTAACGTTATTATGCTATATTTTTATATAATGGACAATTACATACCTACGGAAAACAATTGAATAATTAATAACATATAATTCAAGTAATTGTTGTTGCAAGCCGTATAATTGAAGGTAATATAAAACAGCACAGCTACAGGGGAGACTCTTTTAATGAACGTAGAATTCTGAGACCTTTAATTTGATCAAATAGTACGTGTACCCTGTCTGTCGTTAGTTTGTAAAATCAAAACCTATAATATTGTGGGAGTGTTTCTTACATAATTCAGTAATTGTTTCTGTCAGAAACATCAATGATCTGCCATTATTGTCTCTATACATTTCTACTGATTGGTGATGAATTGGTTTTTTTTTTTGGAATATTAAATAAGAAATTCGAAAAAGAGTGTTAAAGGTGTACCCGTACATCGTCGTGCTCCAAACGCATGGAGGTGTACGGGTGCGAAACATGGACAGTGGGTGCGGCGGAAAAGAAGAGGTTAGAAGCGTTCGAAATGTGGTGTTACAGGCGAATGATGAGGATACCGTGGATAGAGAAGGTTAGAAATGAAGAGGTATTAGAAAGAATCGGAGAACAGACGACTGTATGGAAGTCAATAAGAAATAGACGAGATAGGTTGGTAGGACACCTTCTCAGGCATGAATGTCTAGTCAGAGACATATTAGAGGCAGAAACGGGAGTTAGACGGGGTAGAGGTAGACTTAGATTAGATACTGTTCACAAAGAGTTAAGGATGTGGGATGTTCTAGTTTTAGGGAAATGCGAAGATTAGCTCGGGATAGGAAAGAGTGGAGGTCCGTGTCCACTCGGTCTTAGGACTGACGACCTTATGATGATGATGATGATTGTGTATTTTGTTCGCTCGATTTTGGTCTTGATCTTCTTAGTATAAAGACAGTCTTGATCTTGGTCTTTGTTTAGGATTTTCGCAAGACCAAACTAAGACTGCTACGCCAAGACCAATTTTGCTCATCCTAGCAAACGCTACTTTCGAATTGCGATGGAAATTATTACAATGTATATCAAATAAAGAAATTAACGCTGAGTTTCGTGAACTGATGAAGTTAAGAGAATATGGAGAAGACATTTCGATAACCCCAAAGGAAGCATTCGTGGATTACCCTTTCCACTTTTACACCATTCCAAGGAAATTGTTTTGAACACAGTTCGTAGTACTTGTATCTTTATTGATTTAAAAATGATGAGCTTTAAATGGCAATGACGTCTGAACTTAAAGACCTCATAATTTCCTCAAAATATTAAGATTACCTTCAATTAAAGTTACATTTAGGTACCGTTTTAGGTTAGAATCCAATTACTTGATTCGTGGGAGGTTTTTGAACCTATATCAAGAAAAAGTCTTCGTATTTAAATATATATAATGCAGAGGTATATTAAAAAAAAAGTATGTTATTGATCTGTATTTTGCTAAAACTATCGGACGTGCGGAGCCTTTCGGTTCTATTTGCTTAGGTGCCTACCACATAGAGCTACGCCTTCTATGGGTTCAGTTTGATAAGTCAATATCCTTATTAGAAAAGGACCTTGTTGAACATTACTGAATCTCGCACATAAATATCAAATTTGTATGTGTTGGATTTACGACACAGTGCGTATTTGTTATTGAGATCAAGAAGAGGAAAGTTTTGATCCTGTTGGTGTTAATTAGATTTGTTGGTTAACAAGTGCAAATTGCTCATCATAACTTTATGCAATTGTTTATTTAGTTTGAGTGGTTTTTCAATAATATGATAATTTATTCCATTATCAAGGACACAAACAATCGTCTTTCTGAAATCATCATAAGGTCGTCAGTCCTAAGACTGGTTAGACACGGACCTTCACTCTATCCTATCCTGAGATAATCTTCGCATTTCTCTTAAATTAGAGCAACCCACATCCTTAACTATTTGCGAACAGTAATCTAATCTAGGTCTACCTCTATCCCTCCTAACTCCCGTTTCTGCCTCTAATATGCCTCATAGAGTCCTCTGTTCTCCTATTCTTTCTAATATCTCTTCATCTCTAGTCTTCTCTATCCACTGTATTCTCATCCATAATTCATTAACATTAATATAAACATAAACAGGTTTTAAAGATGATAAATGTTTCCTGGTAGCATTGGAATATTTTGATCCAATTATGAATTAGAATATTTGTCGATGATGCAGTTTTGTTTGTTGATGCAAAAAATTATGATGTTTTTCGAGAGATAACAAATAAGTAAACAGATCTTAAACATTTTTTTGTTGGCAAATTTTTGCATTCTACTCAAGGTGATCTATAATCTGCAATTATCAAGTCAATGCCAAATTCTGTGACAACATGGATAGGGTCATTATAATTTCATTACATATACACATAATATTTACTTTTATACATATGTTTACAATTAAAAACGTTTTAAATTTTAGATATTCATGATTCTAATTTTTTTTTGTCTGGAATGTCTCAATTAAGATTATTTTCCTGAAGCAATTATGTTGAATTATAATGTATAATTTGAGAAAGTTACTTTTACGAAAAGTTTTCTTTAAATTAGCTGAAATGGCATTAGAAACTTTCTTCTTCGGGTCATATAATAGGTAAAGGTCTAGATGTGAGGGTGGGGGTAGGGAGGATCGAAAGAGGAGATCTCCCCCACCACTGTAACATAAAAAGTTCGTGGCGGTCTCACCCCCATAAAAGGTTAGGGGGGTTCAAAGTTAAATATGCCAATATTCAAAGGTAAAACTAAAGAAAAATACATAAAAATATTGAGAAAGTTATATAAAACATTATTTAAATATCTTTATCAATAGGGTAGGTTAGGTTAGGTTAGGTTATCGGGTTTTGTTCAAGTGACCACCCTCTTTCGATCCCCCACCTCCATCCGCTTGAAAATATTTTTTTTTATTTAATTTTATTTGAATAATAGTGTATGAAAATTGACAAAATAATCAACTTTCAACCCCCATAACTTTTTATGGGGGTGAGACCGCCACGAACTTTTTATAGTACAGTGGTAGGGGAGACCTCCTCTTTCGATCCCACCCACCATCTAGACATTTACCATATAATGCTTCAAACAATATATTTTTGATTACTTTTTGGAGTACGGACAAAATCATATTGAGTAATGAGAGTTTATTTTCTTAGAACAAGCGCTTCCGTATGTTTAATAGACATGTACAACGTGCATGTGTAAACAAAGGATTTGCAACGCAAGAAATGACCTAGACCTCTAAGATATTTGGGATCAAAGCCTTCAAGTAGTTTTATTAAACCATGTAGAGTTATGTAATCGCCAACAATAATATTTTACGTATTTATAGTTGTGGAGTAGGTAGTTTTGCAGCTGAGACTGCAGATGATTAGCCATTCTCGAACTATCCGACGACTGAAACGTCTACTAAGAGAATGAAACTTACTAAAAGAAAAGAAAAAACTTTTGGGTGTTTCATTCCCAACAGCCACTAATGCTGGTGGACGGGCAGTCCCTCCGGACTACGCCGGAAGGTAGGGCGAAAGGCCCTCTTCAGCCTGCTTTCAGGAATTGTGGGAATGGGTGGGTGGTGGTTCGAGTGAGAAAGATGAGGCGGACGAAATGAGGACAGAAGACATCTGTGGAATATTACTGCCCCAGGACATTTGTCTAAGTGATCCAAGGAAACCACAGAAAAACTTGGACCAAGGCAGACGGACCTGGAATCGAACCGGTGTCCTCCCGAATGCTAAGCAATGTTCTAAACCTCTAGGTCATGCCGTTTGATTGAAACTGACTGCACCTGCGTTTAAGTTATATACGCTACCCAAATGTGTAGGTTTAGGTTGAGTTGTAGTGAGGGAAGGTTTTCCTATCGGCATATGGAGAATGTTTAGGTTAAGTTATGATGGGAATGATTCCCTGATTAGAATATGTAGGTTATTATGTATAATCAACGGTGGTAATCACTCGTCCAAATAAGGACTAACTACTGAAACATGAAAAATCCGAATTAAAAAAACGAAAAACTTTTAATGACCGTAAGACATTTTAAATTAATTTATATTAATTGATGTGAATATAAATTATTCTCTAATCCAATTAAATGTGATAAAATATACAAATGTCAAAATTTTTATTTATCCGTAGATATCTACAACGTGACAAATAAGATTTTATAGATAAGGTCATCTTTATCAGGATTTTTATCGACTAAATAAAGGTTTTCAGTTATTAATAAGTATCTTAAAGTAATTGATTTGTATAAATTACCTACATAGCAGACGATATTATTGCATAATATATTCAAAAGAGGCTTTATATCATAAGTATTTGCTCATTGCAAAATAACTCACTCGTTTGCAAGAAAAAAACTCAAGTAGATAAATTGTAAAAGAATAAAATAAAGTTTTAAACTTTCATATAAATGAAATTGAATTATAAACAACGGATGCAAACAATACTGTCTGATAATGAAATTTTATTTCGCTGCAAATACGAAAAGATTATTATTGTAAACCGAATCAGCATGATATTTATGCTGGTTTGAAAAATAGTATTTACAAAAGGATATTATTGTCAGATAAAAAAATATGATAATTTATGAAATGCAAAAAAAGGAATATAAAGTAATGCCACGCAGAACTTCCTTGTATAATTTTTGTATAAATTAAGCAAGCAAATAAACCTAACCAGGTAAATGTAACTTTATGCTACCCATTAGCTTCTTAAAAAAAAAGGTTTTCGGCCAAAATCGGTCAGACCATCTTTATAGCCAAGAAAAAGAAGTTAACAACTGTTATTTCGACTACTTTTATTATTGTATTTATTCGAAATTATCATACAGGTTCACGCGGGCAAAGTCGCGAATAAAACCTAGCTTAATCGTAAAAAAATTACGCTCGTTTGACTGAATCGGCGTTATTGAAACAATATTTAGTTATGATATTAAATATTTATTTATGTTAATGTTACAGGTAATAAAAATTTTTGCAAGTCAGTTAGTTCCTTCATTCATTAATTTTTTATTTTTTGTGCACAGTTAGAAGTATGCAGATTGTTTTTACGACTTTAAAAAAAAAAAAAAAATCAGTGCCTAATTAAGTAGTTAATTGACAATTTTTGTAAGGAATAATAAAAAGGAAATTTAATCGTGTTGGATGTAAATTTTAGGTGTCCAAATATTTGTGAAATTGGTCACAACCACATTCGAATACAGTAAAAATGAATTTTCTTAAAAAAAAAATCCCACTCACCCTTTTTCCCATTTCGCACCGAGTATGTAATGTTTTCAAACTCGATGTCAATATTTTTTGTCTGCGGCAGATGCAACAGGACTGCTCTTTGCGAAACTTCACTCATTTTTAATTAAGGGAACAATTTTCATGTGAAAAACAATTATTACTTGCAAATGTACTGTAAGTATTACTTTTTATTGTATAATTTGCGCACCGGGTAATGATAATAGATAGAATTAAAGCACCGTTGAAACTAATGTTTAATAATTCCAATCAATGAACATTTCGTTTTATTAATTGTACAGCGTTAATTTTTCCGTATCGTTGCCGGTCGTCCACACACCACGATCGATCGCGAACGATTGAAACCACAAACCAAAACCCCAACCACTGTGCTACTGATAGCAGTAAGGCTTGTATGGTACGGTTCTGTAGATTTTATACTACTTTCAGGCGGTCGTCGGTCCACTCAGCGATCTTGTTCGACCGCTCGCCCTAACTTGTAGATTGTAGAGCGCAATAAATACATAATATGCGCGTTTTTTTTTTATATTTTTATCCCAACCGTTCGCGGAACCGTCATCGGAGTTTCGCTGCGCGGAACTCTCATACGCGTAGCTCACTCCGCTCCCGGCCATGTGACACACTGATAATAGTTTCCACGAGGAGAATGTACTTACGCATTCGATTGCCTTGATACGAAGGAAAATTCGACGACGGCGCCAACGACGCCGATCGCGAGCGACGACGCCGTAGCAGGGACGCAGGCACGTCGTTACACGTGTATGTGGTAGTCAGGGGAGAATCCAGGACTTAGCTGTGGCTTTCCATATATCGGAAATTATAATTATTTTTTCACATTTATGTCGATAGGCAGAAAGATACAATCTCAGTGTGCTCCCTCAATTCCTCGATAACCCTATACTCCAGAATTAATCTTAATTTGGCAAACAGACGATAACGTAAACTGGGCTCGGAATAAATGGTAATGACGCCCTTGTGCCATGGTAAATGTTTTCAATCTCGAAATGAATCGGCAACATATTTCTTTCACTTGAAGAAGATGATCATTTTGTTTTGTTTCTGTTCTTATCGTTATCATTTAGTTGAACCTACCTATCAATAACATCAAACGAAAGTACAACATTACAAATCAATTACTCAGCTAAAATACTAATTAGAATACAACTCCTTCGAGGCTTCCCACCACTTCTGATAACCTCATAAAACCTTAGCTCCTTTAAAGAACTTGAGAAATTCAATTAAAATTTCACAAGAACATTACTGATTTGAATTGGTAATATTTTGAATATTTAAATTGACCAAATGTTTGACCTGGCTAAAAAATTGATTAAAAGTTGCTACCACCAGCGTCTTCATCTTACAAGGTCGCGTGACCGCTTCTAGTGATGACCACAAGTGGCCGAGTGTTCAAGCGGCCTAAATGAGGTACTTTCTTATCATTAATAAACTACAAGTAGATAATAAATAGTAAAATATAGTATAGCAATTTATAAATAGAAGTCTACCACTAATTACACTTTAAGTTAGGGCAATTTAAAAATGACTTCTTGCTAACTGTAAATTATAACTATTTATAAACTATTAAATAACGATTAACAATTAACGTAATATCTTTATCAATTAGAGTAACGTTTCTGTTTCCTTTGTGCGGTAAGTGCTTGACACTCTTTTGTTTTACTTTTGTTATCGACTATTGTCGTTATCACTGATGCGTCCAAACTGTAATCACAAGAAAACGTTCAATATTTTAATTAATTTACTGAAACTGGAAAGGAAACTGAAAATACCCATCTCAAGGACGCCTAAATAGAGACTAATGATGGTCCCTCACCTTATCTCCTTATACTACATTATCGGAGTGTACTTGAGAGGGACTGCCACCCCACTAGAATTACGAGCTGGTGGCATTATGTTGGTACTCATGTCTCTCACTTATACCTACAAGTTGGGCCATGTTGAACGTTCAGTTAATTTTAGACACCTGCTTTGTTTGTACGTGTTTTGGCTCGTCTTCGATTTTGCCTATTTCAAAAAAATGGATTAAGGCTCTGTATTAAATTGTGTGTGCGCGAACGCATTCCGAATGTTGACGACTGTGCCATATGGTGAAGCTATCTTGGACAGAAGCAACGTTTATAGGTGGTACAAAATATTCTCAGAGGGCCGAGGAGATGGGAACGCCCGAGCACGTCAACAACAGACGAAAACATTGATGAAGTGAAGTAAATAGTACTGGTCAATCGTCTAATCACCGTTAGAGAAGTTGCTGAAAACCTAAACATATCGATAGACTCCTGCCATCCGATTTTTGCCAATGATTTGGGAATGAGATGGGCCGCCGCAAAATTCGTATCAAAATTGCTGTTAGATCCTGTCCGCGACGACCCAGAGTTGTTCCAGAGAGTCATAACTGGTGACGAATCATGAGTTTATGGTTATGACGTGGAAACCAAAGCTCAATCATCTCAATGGAAGCTGCCGCACGGGCCAAGACCGAAAAAAGCGCGCGATTGCAGGAGCGTGGTATATCATGAGTTCTTGCTACAGGGTAGAACGGTCAATAAGGAATGCTCAAGCAATACGCCAGAAACGCCCGGTTTTGTGGAAGAACAAAAATTGGCTTTTGCGCCATGAACCAACACACTAATAATGCCGCAGCCACCGTATTCCTCAGACATGCCCTCTTGTGACTTCTCTTGTTCCCCCATGAAAGGATGCTACACTACGATTGAAGAGATAAAGACAGCATCGAAGGAGGAGCTGAATAAGGTTACAAAAGATGATTTTTTTGAAGTGCTTCGAGGATTTGGAAAATAGATATTAATGAATAAACAAATAATTCTTGGAAAAAAACAAAATTCGCGATAATGTTTGAACAGATCTCGTATACCCCCTGAGAGGCTACTCCTCCCTATAACCACTCTTTACTATGACATGTTGCTGTATTTATGATGGTACCTAATAAAACTCACAAAATTACTGTTTGTAGAAGCTTGAGACTAAGGCTTTCTTCCTTTTCTCTATTTTATAATGACACTGTATCCCTATATTTCTATGTCTATGGTAGGAATTAAATTTCTTCATCCTCATCATCATAAGGTCGTCAATCCTAAAACTGGTTGGATACGCACCTCCACGCTTTCCTATCCTGAGCGAATCTTCGCATTTCCCTATGAATAGAACATCCCAACTATTTGTAACCAGTAATATAATCTGGGTCTACCTCAACTAAATTAAATTTACAAAAGTTTTTTCTTCTAGGAGCTTGGGTTGATGGAAATGTCTATGGGATACAGATGAAGGCCAATAAGTTTGAAATCACGTCCGATGTTTCGACAGAATGCTGATCGAGGACCTATTACTGATTGTAAGTTTCAATATTTGTTCACTGTGTTCTATATGTAGGGATAACTACCTCGTAGAAAAATTGGTTGCATTAAACGAGGAAATTTGCTTTGGGTACCAACATTTACGTAATATTTGCATTTAATATTTTTCCGTGCGTACTGTTGGAAACCTCGCTGATGGGCTAAAACTTAAAATACATAACAAATCACTAAATCTGACGACATTAATTTATCCGTGATTATATTGTGTGAAATACTACACTGTAGTACCTAGTACAAGTGAAGGTTAACGGGAAATTACACTTTTCATTCAGTTTGATCTTCTCTATAGGTACATACATATGCATGTATGTATATACACTGTAGATATAGGTACATTACCTTCCTCGAACATCAAAACGTAATTTCCTCATGATGCCTTACACATGCTTCAGTTTACCTTGAAGGGGGCAGAAGCCGACCGTGATCTAGAAATTATTTTATGGTGGGCAAACAGCCTTTCGTTCCGGTTAGGTACATCTTTTAAGCACACGCAACTTTGTAAATATCTGACTTTGAATTAATTTATGTGTGTAGATTGTTGAATTTCATTATAGTAAGCACGTTCATCTGGACAAATTTCCATAATTAGTCTCTTGAACTTAAGGCATGTTAAGATTTTGTTAAATAGGCATCATAGTGTCAGTGTGAGAGGGAGGTCAATTACATTTGATTCAAGGTATCTTAAGGGAAGTTGTATTGGTTTTAGAACTTTTTCACAATGATCTTCTGCTGTAAAAGGTACACTTACAATGATAACAATTTTTAGAATATACAATTTTTCAACTGATTGTAGTGAAACTACCACCAAGTTCGCTAAAGACCACTTAGAATTCTCGCAAATTATTCAATGAACTATATTAGAATGGTAATCAGTAAAGTTGTCGTCTAAGGTTGAGAACGCCGATGGAGTCGTTCATCCAAACACAGTATAAAGATTCAATACAGTAGGTTCATTTCCCATGCATCCCTCTTCTGCCGACACCTTACCACTTCATCTACGACTTTTCCGATAAGCACGGATTGCGTTGTATAGAATATTATTGAGAAGCTACAGTATAAATATAAATACAATACGTATAATATCTAAACACACATCGAGCGGCATGGACTGGAGGTTTAGACCATTGGTTAGCATTCGAAAGGAAGCTGGTTCGATTCCGTACAAGTCCAAGTTTTTCTCTGGTTTCCTTGGATCACCTAGGCTAATGCTGGGACAGTAATATTCCAAAGATAATCTTCCGTTCCCTTCTGTCTTCATTTCGTCCGTCTCATCTTTCTCACCCGAACCACCACCCAAGGAGGCTGAAGAGGGCCTTTCGCATTACCTTCCGGTGTAGTCCGAAGGGTCTACCCGCCCACCAGCATTAATAGCTGGTAGGAATGCAATACCCAAAAGTTTTTTTTTAATCTAAACACAGCTATTGAATCGTCCTCGTATATAGCAGTTCAGTACACATAAAGTTACAAATGTTGGTATTTTAGGCAGATCAACTGATCATAGTGAAACTACCACCCAGTCTGCATCATCATGCATTTGTGGATTCGCAAATTTATAATTTTTTGTCTTGTGTTCTTTGCAGCACTTGTAGTCCCAGTGATCTTCATTTAGTTGGTCAAGTCTGGTTTATGGGATGCTTGCAGTTTTGAGTTTTGTCTTGGATTTAATTTCAATGCAATAAAAACAGCATCTACTTTTCACTTTTCTGTTTTTGAAGTTTGACGTTTCGAACAAGTCGATTGGTATGACTAGTGTACGTCACCTAGCAAGACTTAAATCTAAAAAAAAACACGTAAAAAATGCTTTCGATAGTTTTCTATTCATTGCTGCACAAAAACGTATCACGTTTTTCATGAACAGCGAGTAATCTTATGTTGAGTACTTAATAATTTCATCTATTCATAAGAATCCAAGTAGGTAAATACGCTAATTGGGTCTACCTTCGAGCAATCTTTATTCTATGAACCTACTTTAATTTATTTATTGTAATCAAGGTTAAAAGAACATAGAAAAAGGTGTACGAAATCATTATCTACATTTATCGAAGAGACTACAAAATGTTACAGAAGAAAAGTACAATGGATAGGCTTTTTGTCCGAGAAGGTTAAATTATTTAAAGTTTACTTTTTAAATTAACAGGGGCTCCAAGCAACACAAAACACAAAATTTTCACAAATGAAATATTTATTTTATTGAATATATTGAATGCGTTGTACAGTGTTGTTTGGTGACACAGAATGCGCATGCCTTTTGTACTAAGTTTTGTAAAACTTCAGTATAATAATATGAGTTGCAATAAGAGCTCATAAGAAGATCAAAATATTTACTCTCGTTATAAAAAAGACGCGCATAATACAATTGTATTTGTTTAAAAGCTAATTTAAAAGTTAAATAAGTAAAATAGCAATTAACAGAAATATACATATATAATTAACGCTTATTAAATCGATGAAGATAATCATATAAGTTGTATGGAACAGAATTTGATTAATTTCTATTGTAATTAATTAAGTGCACAATATACCAAGATTAATGGTTAAAAAAATATAATAAATAAATTAGTAATCGCATCCGTAACCAGTTCCGTATATATATATACGGATAATTAATTTATTATTTTTCGTGATTTTATAAAAAAAAAAAAAGATTTAAGTTGTGGTTTTTTCACCAAATTCACTTTTGCGGCTTAGGCATCGTTATAAATAAAAATGTAAATTGAATTCAAGTTTAAGAAATTTATGCTATTCTGACATTGATAAAACGCATGTTCAAAATTTCAAATTTATAGTAGTATAAAAAAGACTTAATCGTTTGGCTAACAATGTATTAGTAAATTAAAGTGATATGCAATTGCTTTTAATTAAACTGATTATATAACGACTGGCTTTCGTTATTAAAATTTGTTGTACTCATCTTCTACACGATTAAATAACAACACGTTTTCAATTGAATAAAAAAAGATGAGACAGTTATGAATAATGTCGTGGTGAGTACTTATTTAAATATCAATATTTACCTACAAAGTTACTTATCCTGCTTCTGCGTTGCAAAAAAAACAAGTTTACGTTTAAATCATTTCAATCAATTAAATTTAAATCATTTCAAATTGATCTAAATGATATTTGCTTTTAAGTACCTACTTAATCACTAATTTTTTGTTCTACAAGTTGATGCTTGATAATAATCAATGTATCCATTAGTGTGTATCTACATTTGGTGAATAAGAAAACTAAATGAATTTAGTATCTATGTATTATATTTTATACCAAATACTTAACGGAATTATTCTTATACATCGGCTAAACCGATTTATAGAAACTATCTATGGTGTGCTGATGAGATCTGATGATCATTTCGAAAAATTACTGACCAAGAAATTTAATTAATTATCATCATCATAAGGTCGTCAGTCCTAAGACTGGTTGGACACGCACCTCCACTCATTCCTATCCTGAGTTAATCTTCGCATTTCCTTAAAACTAAAACTAGAACATCCACATTTTTGACTATTTGTGAACAGTAATCTAATCTAGATCTGCCTCTATTCCTCTAAACTCCTGTTCTGTTTCTAATATGTCTCTAATGATTACTTTATTAAATTTAATTATATTGTAAATTTGGTCGGACAACGCTGGCCAAAAAGCTAAGGTATTAGTAAATATCTCTCTCCTCTTACTTACTGCTTGCAGAGATAGAGACTTGAGAGATTCGAAACCACAGCAGCACACAGTCATACAATTGCTATTTTGAAATATTATGATTATAACCTCCCTGGTAAGAAATCGCATTTAGTGTTAATTAAGAATGCACTATAACATCCTAAAAATCATGTGAAGGATGACCAAATAAATCATTTTCCAATCATAGGTGTAGCAACGATTTTTTCCTGAGTGGAGGCTAAATTTTCAACTCTACCTAACATTAACAGCTAAAAATGTAACTGATTGTAGATTTATCTTGTTCTTTTTACTTAAATAATTGATATTCTAGGGTGAGCTAGGAGGATTCTACAGTTAGCCTGACCCACCTAGCACCCCCCTACGCTAATGTTTCTAATAAAGAACAAATGCGATTTCTTTCCCGAGACTTAAACTATATATTCATTCTTGGAATCAGGGAAGAAACATCGCAAAAAAACTTTTGATGAGGGTCTTGTAAAATAATTAATTTTTTTATTCTTAATCGAAAGCCTGTTAAGATTAAGTCCAAGAATTTAAGAGATCCTTAAAACAATAAATAAACGAATATTCTCATTAATGTTTATTTTTACTACGTCATTCTAATCTATATTAAAATCAATGGGTTCTTTCCCATTTGCAACTTCTAATATTTTTATTTATAGCTTAATCCATCGTCGGAATTATTGTAAGGTCCTTAGCCCGGAGACTGGTTGGGCACGTGCTTTCATATGTTAGTATTTTGAACCGAAACTGAAATTCAAAAAAATTATATAAGTTTATACTTTTCTAAAGGTTGTTTGAATACATTAAATGTACAAAAGTAAAGGGTCAAATCAGAGAAAGATTTGTGTAGGGTGTTTTTAAGTGTCGTCGATAGATTCGAATATTTTGAGATGTATAAATTAAAAAGTAGCGGTGACCATGTGCATCCCTGTGTGACTCCCTTCCTGATATTTAGCGCCGGTGCACACTTGCGGCAATCGCCGCTGCGGCACCGCAATTGCGGCTTAAAGTACTAACAGGTAAATGAGTTAATGCACATTCATCTGCGCGCCGCCGCGGGGCCGCGCGTCCAAATGGCGACCGTTTTGAACCGCAGGTCCCTACGGAACCGTGGCGGCACCGCTGCCGCTATTGCGGTTTTGTAGTACTCGTTTGTATATCGGCTGGTACACACTTGCGGCAAATTGACGCAAAAAAGGATGGCTGCTACTAGAACTTCTGAAGATTTGGATATAGAATTATTCATTGATGCAGTAAAGGGGTTGGTTCCCAGAGATATGGGATATTTCCTCAGAAATATACCTATACCATGAAAGAGTCAAAAACAGGTCTGCATGGATTATAATCTGTGAAATGTTTTCCGATGGATTTTTGGAGCTGGATGACAAGGAGAAAACATTTCTAGTGGGATTATGGAGACTCTTAATCTGGTATCTTTTGCGATCTTATCCTATCAGAAACTTTTGCTGTTAATTCATCAGATGAAGCAACACTCCTTCGAAAGTAGTTGAAAAATTAGTCAGGATTCTCCCTTAAATACGAAAACGACGTTACAAATGTGCCCCTCGTAAGCCGTAAATCGGTATATGGGTCTACCCAAAATCGTCTCGTTTTTTTT
>NW_020438979.1:240988-250581 GCF_000699045.2 Agrilus planipennis | reverse complement strand
TGAAAGAGTTTTTTTTTTATGCAAATAAGTAATTGCTTTGTTTATAGAGTTGAAATACTGCCTGTGGAAGTTTTTTGCAATATACCTAATAAAAAATATAATAATATCAACGGATCTCGTTTAAAAATAGAATAGCGGTAAATAATCGGATGTTTGGTTTTTGTTTGAAATCAAAGACCTCCAAATTCCCAAAACGGAATCTGTTCAGTTATTGTTTATCGAAAAATTTATTTCTAGAGATGATTGTCAGTTACAATCCTTGAACAGTTAAAGGTTCAAGTCAAATAAATGGTAATAATTACTAAGTAATTTGCAATGTTTTGTACATTTCCTATTAGAAAATTGAAAAAGTTTAAAGTACCAAACACAGCGGCAGGCGAAAGGTCGGATAACCCCATCGAAGGAGGAGAAATAACCCTACATCAAGGCAATTAAGTCCGATTGATTGAACATTCACCGAGCGGCATGGCCTAGAGGTCTAGATCATTGCTTAGCAGTCGGGAGGACGCGAGTTCGTTTCCAGGTCCGTCTGCCTTAGTCCAAGTTTTTCTGTGGTTTCCTTCCTTAGATCACTTAGGCAAACGCTGGGGCAGTAATATTCCACAGATAATCTTTCACTCTCTTCTGTCTTCATTTTGTCCGTCTCATCTTTCTCACCCGAGCCATCACTTACCCATTCCCACGATTCCTGAAAGGAGGTTGAAGAGGGCCTTCCGCTTTATCTTCCGGGGGGACAGCCCGCCCACCAGCATTAGTAGCTGGTGTGAATGAAACACCCAAAAGCTTTTTTCTTTGAACATGCACCTTTACTTCTTTCTATCATGAGTCAATCTCCACATTTTTTAGAAACTTGAGCAACCAACATCTCCAATAACTATTTGTAAACAGTAATCTGCCTGGGTCTATCTATACACTTTAAAACTCCTGTTTCTATTTCTAATATATCTCTAAGTGGTCCTTTATGTTTATGCTTGACAAGGTGTCCCATTAATCTGCCTCGTCTATTTCTAATTTTCTGATTTAAATGACGCCCTCTATCATTATTACTTTCTAATGCTTATTCTTGTCCAACCTTTTCTACCCACAGTATTTTTAACAACCTCCTATAATATCACAATTGAAATGCTGTTTCAGCAGGACCCACCTTCCAAGTCTCATCCCCCGTACGGAGCCATGCTCCAAACATAGACCTTTAGTCTTTTCTTAAGTTCCTTCTACTTTATGGTCTCCTATTTTTATATTTGTTCTAACTCTACCTTTACATCTCTTACATATCGATGTTTCTGTTCAATTGTTATTTTTATTTATGTCATCTGTTCTATCCACACGGTTTATATTTATTTATTATTATTAAAAAGCTAACTCTAACGCTTCTTTGCTAGATGTTAACACTGTTATATCATCAGCAAATTTAAGCATGCTCATCTTTTAATTCAATTACTCGCAATTTCAATATAAAAATTTAAAAATTAGTTAATAGTTATAAACTGCATCTCTAAATCTCATCCGTACATCCTTAATTGTTTGTAACATCATCTCCTATTCGACATCGTCAAAACTTTCTTCTAGATCTACGAATCCTATGTATACGCTTTTGTTTTATTGTTTTCTTAAGTGATATCCTTAAAGCTAAGATGACCTTATGCGTTCCCCTGTTCCTTCTAAACCCGAATTGGTTATCCCCCAAAATTTCCTTCGCCCCGATTTTTCATCCTTTTCTGTATAATTGTAAAGATTTTCGACGCATGAAAAGTTAAGCTAATTGTTCGAAAATTGTGGCAACTTTCCGGGTCTCTCTTTTTATGTATATATATATATAACCTTATTCCTTTTGCAATTATCCCATTTCGTGACAAACGATCTCTAAACTTTTTGGTGCCTTACTATTCCTTAAAATTTTCAGTACTAGTTCAAATTCTTCTCTATTTCCGATGATATCCTCGGAAGTAGTCCGCACCCAGACATCCGAGTGGGAGACTAGTTTATGTCCGGAATGCTGTACCCCAGTGAAATTTCGGTGGGTTGTCCTATGAATATCATAAAGTGGTGGATTCCCATTGTCTTCCATATCGCAGCGACATTCATCACAGTCTCTGCCACCATCAGTCCTGAAAGAACTGCCACCTTCTTCCAAGAATATTTTTCACTTTTACTTTTCACTAATTGCAAGTACACTTCGATTACGGTTGAAAAAATGGTCTGACTTTTTAAATCATCAAAACGTGCATGCTGATCATCTACTCGTTCTTAAAAAATAGATTCAATGAACGCCGCCACTGGATTTTACTATAATAGGTACCTAGTTTTATTTTGGTTTGGGATAGATTTTAGCGAACCTTCACATAACGAGATTGAAGGTTTTAACAATTACATTTAGGTTTTCTTATTAATTTCTACTTTATTTGACCTAACCCTGTCTCTCTGTCTGTCGACCAAATTACTGTTTTAGAAGATTAATCACCTCGAAATATACTCATTGAAACAGTACTCTTTTTGCGCCTTGCACACTAGAAAAACATTGTTCTAGGTTGCTTAAGGTCAAGGCTCATTAACAAAATCATAACTATTGAAAGATTTAGCAAGGGTATAATACTATAATATTTGTGTACATACATGTGCATATGTATGAGTGCGTTGGAGTTGCGGGGCATTATTTTCAGAGGTCACAGCTGACTTAATATAATGTCAATATAACTATTAACGGTTTCAATGGTTTTGTTTGTTTTAGGAATTCGAACGGAACTAAAATAAAGATAAACAATCGGGAATTGACGAAATTTCATGTAACTTTTGTGTCAAATTTTATATAGGAACAACCGGAAGGAATTTTTAATTAAGAATATATGAACATAAAAATCCTTTTTTAACAATAAAATTGAGGTATTATGTATGTGGGTATTAAATTTTCCGAATTCAAAATATAAAACAACGCAAAATTAATCTCTCTAGGGCTACAGTTGAATGAAAAATTTTGATGTATTGCGTTCACAAATTTATTGTTCTGTTTAGGTATTATTGACATCAATTAAATCAATACAATGTTACACCGTAGCATGCGCTAAATTTTTAAATTAACATAACAACTAGCTAATTAAAATAATGCAAATAATTAAAGCTAGTAATACTATCTTCATTTGTTTAAAACATTGTGATTGTTATATACTTTTGTTGAAAACCCTACCACAAACACACAACACTGTAAGGATTGCACACGTGTGCCTAGTAGATTGAATCTTTTACGTAATTTTAGAAATGAAAATGATATGGTAACATAACAAATACTCTTGTTCATTAGCATGTAATTGAAAAATAAATTATTAATTGTTGTTACATTTTAATTAACTGAACCTTGAATTTAGACTGAGAGGTAAATAATAATTAAAACATTAAAAGTGAAATTAGATCTCCTTTTTTCTCAATATGTTATGTCTATGTTATCGCTTCCAATAGATTAGAAATTCTCTCAAAAGTTTAATCTTATTTTAAAACAATATTGTTGAGATAATAAATATATTTAGTGAAATAATCCTGAGATTTTAATATTAATGTGAAAATTTATTTAATTTTTATACACTACAAATAACCTTAGGTAAATGTCTAAATGATGGCCCCTTCGGGGATCGAAAGGGGAGGTCTCCCCCACCACTGTACCATAAAAAGTTCGTGGCGGTCTCACCCCCATAAAAAGTTGTGGGGGTTAGATGGGTTGGAGGTAGGGGGGATCGAATGAGGGTAGGGGGGATCGGAAGAGGGTGGTCACCTGAGTAAAACCACATAAAAATTTGCGGCGGTCTCAGCCCCGTAAAAAGTTATGGGGGTTGAAAGTTGATTATTTTGACAATTTTCATACACTATAATTCAAATAATATTCAATAAAAAAAAATATTTTCAAGCGGGTGGAGGTGGGGGACCGAAAGAGGGTGGTCACTTGAACAATACCCGATAACCTAACCTAACCTACCCTATTGATTTAAATAATGTTTTATATAACTTTCTCAATATTTTTATGTATTTTTCCATCAGTTTTACCTTTGAACATTGTTTAAGAATGACTATATAAATATTTACATGCCTAGAAATGTATAAAAATTGACATATTTATTAACTTTGAACCCCCATAACTTTCTAAACCTTTATCTAACCTTAAATTAATGACGAAAAATTGTTGCTGCTGGCACTCGCCGGGAATCGAACCCTCGAACTTGGGTTTCACGAATCAATGTCTTGATCACTATACTACGAAAAGTTGCAGCAGCATTAAATCTAACTAATGTATATAATGTACATATTAACATCACATAAAATTTTATATAAAAGTATGTTTCGTAGTTCTAGCTGTTATCATTTCTCGTAGCTTCGCGATAAGAACATTGACGCGTAAAGTCAACGTTCCGGGGTTTCATTCCCGGCGAGGGTGTGACAGCAACAAATTTTTTTTTCTCTTTAATTGATGGTAATTTGTAGTGGATAAAAATTAAATGAAGAAACAGATGAGCTTCTACCTCATTGCTAGATCATTAGAATGGGAAATTGATTCCATGGCGTAGAATCTTTCGTCGTGGCTCGTCATTCATATCAACTAATCAAGTAATAGCTAGAAAGAATTCTTGGTTTTAATAATTAATTCATATTTACGTATTACATCTAGAAATAAACAGATGGAAAATTTCAGGACGTCACATGGGCGGTGACGGAATAGTTTAAGTTTTATCTCTGAAAATATCGCGCATATAAAATCAATAATGTTACACAACGTATTTCGATTTGTATTGATTGGAAGATACGCCTGAAGAAGGAAACAAAATTTTTCTAAAGACACTTCCTCATACGATTCTAAAACGTTCCATTGAAAATAAGAAAATACTATACAAGACTATAATTTAGCATAAATTTGGGAAGAATATAAAAAAAATGCTTATTTTTACAGTCAAACCTGGGTAAGCGAGAATTCAAGGTACCTGAATATTATCCTCACTCATAGAGTTTTCTAATTTATAGAGGTTAATAAAAATCGAACATAAACATGGTGCTAAAGCGTTAAGAATTAGGTAATACATAAGTATATACACATTTGGCTAAAAATAGGTCTCTAATATAAAATTTCAGAAATCATTTTAAATCAGTATAATATCATGCTAAGACCGAACTTACGAGAAATATTATCTCTCTTACGGTCATATTTATACATACAATTAACCGTCAATAGCTAGTTGACGACTCACTATATTNACTTCCATTTTGCACTATTCAACTTGTCGCACTGACTGATTTTCTTTAAAAACGAATGACACTGTATTAGATATATATTTTTATTACTTTTGCGGCGCCGCAACAAAACCGCAAAAATACCAACAAGTGTGCAGCAAACTTTGCGGTGCCGCTGCGGGCCCGCGGCGGCAAACTGTCGCAAGTGTGCACCGGCACTTACTTCTCTACGTTACAGCCCCATCTCTACAACTGCCCGTTGCTCTTTATACAAACTGTAAGTATCACTCTTCTATCTCTGTAACTCATCCCTACATTTTTAAGTATATTGTCTTATCCCATTTAATATTGTCAAAAGCTTTTTCTAAATCTACACATCCTATGTACGCACTCTTTCTTTTTTCTATGGTTTTTTCTATTGTTACCCATAAAGCTAGAATGGCCTTCCACGTTCCTTTATTTCTTTTAAACCCAAATTAATCTTCTCGTAATAGTTCTTTTTTCCATCCTCCTCTGTACAATTCTAGTTAAGATTTTTGACGCATGGGAAGTTAAGCTAATTGTTCTAAATGTCTTCCACCTATCCGCGCTTCCCGTTAATAATCCTCTGGAACATTCCCCGTCTCGTAAACATGACTAACTAGCTTAAACATACTATCTCTAACCTCTTGTCCTGCATCCTACCCCTGACCCCTTATTATTCTTTAATTCTTTTAATGCTACATCGAACTCTTCTCTCATTATGGGATAACTTAACTCATCTCCACACTATCTTCCTTCTCTAATATATCTCCTAACTCAGGGCCTGCGTAGAGGTTCTTTAAGTATTCTTTCCACCTGTCTGCCTTTTACTCATTTTCTATCAAAATGAGCCCTGCCTCGTTTCTTATATTATTACTACTGTACCCTAAATGTCTAAAATTCCTTTTAATTATATCACACACCTCTTGTCCTGCATGTTCTAGAATTTCCCCCTGTATCCCATTTACACCTGGCGCCTTATTATTTGAAAACCGGCGAAAAAATATACACATTTTTCGAATATACTAAGTACGTTTCATTTATTCCACGAAGTCATTATGCGTATGACTTCATTACCAATTTTATGTTCGCTAACCAAAAACCTTGAAATGAGCAAAATATGCAATGGGTCAGTAAAAATTCCATTTTTTGAGTTATTATAATAATTCATAAGTTTAATTTATATTTCAAGTGTTTGTGAGATGGAAATCCATTAGTGTATATTTTTTATGCATATTAGAATCTACAAAAATATTGAATTAAACTTAGTACCCTCTTTAATATGTATTCAAACATAGGTGCTTTGCCTACTTGTTACAAATATTTGTTCTTGCTGTATTGATATTATTTATCACCTGCTTAAATGTTTTCAATTGTAAGAGCTTATTGTATTATATGATATCATTATGTTAACAGTTGTGCTCATCAAAACCTCGGATGTAGTATTTTTTTAACAGAAAGACACGAAAAAAACAATACAAAGTCAAAAGGTCTATCTGCACTCCGTTATTGTAATTATAAAGTCAATTTACAAAGTTTACATACTTATGAAAGAGTTTTTTTTTTATGCAAATAACTAATTGCTTTGTTTATAGAGTTGAAATACTGCCTGTGGAAGTTTTTTGCAATATACCTAATAAAAAATATAATAATATCAACGGATCTCGTTTAAAAATAGAATAGCGGTAAATAATCGGATGTTTGGTTTTTGTTTGAAATCAAAGACCTCCAAATTCCCAAAACGGAATCTGTTCAGTTATTGTTTATCGAAAAATTTATTTCTAGAGATGATTGTCAGTTACAATCCTTGAACAGTTAAAGGTTCAAGTCAAATAAATGGTAATAATTACTAAGTAATTTGCAATGTTTTGTACATTTCCTATTAGAAAATTGAAAAAGTTTAAAGTACCAAACACAGCGGCAGGCGAAAGGTCGGATAACCCCATCGAAGGAGGAGAAATAACCCTACATCAAGGCAATTAAGTCCGATTGATTGAACATTCACCGAGCGGCATGGCCTAGAGGTCTAGATCATTGCTTAGCAGTCGGGAGGACGCGAGTTCGTTTCCAGGTCCGTCTGCCTTAGTCCAAGTTTTTCTGTGGTTTCCTTCCTTAGATCACTTAGGCAAACGCTGGGGCAGTAATATTCCACAGATAATCTTTCACTCTCTTCTGTCTTCATTTTGTCCGTCTCATCTTTCTCACCCGAGCCATCACTTACCCATTCCCACGATTCCTGAAAGGAGGTTGAAGAGGGCCTTCCGCTTTATCTTCCGGGGGGACAGCCCGCCCACCAGCATTAGTAGCTGGTGTGAATGAAACACCCAAAAGCTTTTTTCTTTGAACATGCACCTTTACTTCTTTCTATCATGAGTCAATCTCCACATTTTTTAGAAACTTGAGCAACCAACATCTCCAATAACTATTTGTAAACAGTAATCTGCCTGGGTCTATCTATACACTTTAAAACTCCTGTTTCTATTTCTAATATATCTCTAAGTGGTCCTTTATGTTTATGCTTGACAAGGTGTCCCATTAATCTGCCTCGTCTATTTCTAATTTTCTGATTTAAATGACGCCCTCTATCATTATTACTTTCTAATGCTTATTCTTGTCCAACCTTTTCTACCCACAGTATTTTTAACAACCTCCTATAATATCACAATTGAAATGCTGTTTCAGCAGGACCCACCTTCCAAGTCTCATCCCCCGTACGGAGCCATGCTCCAAACATAGACCTTTAGTCTTTTCTTAAGTTCCTTCTACTTTATGGTCTCCTATTTTTATATTTGTTCTAACTCTACCTTTACATCTCTTACATATCGATGTTTCTGTTCAATTGTTATTTTTATTTATGTCATCTGTTCTATCCACACGGTTTATATTTATTTATTATTATTAAAAAGCTAACTCTAACGCTTCTTTGCTAGATGTTAACACTGTTATATCATCAGCAAATTTAAGCATGCTCATCTTTTAATTCAATTACTCGCAATTTCAATATAAAAATTTAAAAATTAGTTAATAGTTATAAACTGCATCTCTAAATCTCATCCGTACATCCTTAATTGTTTGTAACATCATCTCCTATTCGACATCGTCAAAACTTTCTTCTAGATCTACGAATCCTATGTATACGCTTTTGTTTTATTGTTTTCTTAAGTGATATCCTTAAAGCTAAGATGACCTTATGCGTTCCCCTGTTCCTTCTAAACCCGAATTGGTTATCCCCCAAAATTTCCTTCGCCCCGATTTTTCATCCTTTTCTGTATAATTGTAAAGATTTTCGACGCATGAAAAGTTAAGCTAATTGTTCGAAAATTGTGGCAACTTTCCGGGTCTCTCTTTTTATGTATATATATATATAACCTTATTCCTTTTGCAATTATCCCATTTCGTGACAAACGATCTCTAAACTTTTTGGTGCCTTACTATTCCTTAAAATTTTCAGTACTAGTTCAAATTCTTCTCTATTTCCGATGATATCCTCGGAAGTAGTCCGCACCCAGACATCCGAGTGGGAGACTAGTTTATGTCCGGAATGCTGTACCCCAGTGAAATTTCGGTGGGTTGTCCTATGAATATCATAAAGTGGTGGATTCCCATTGTCTTCCATATCGCAGCGACATTCATCACAGTCTCTGCCACCATCAGTCCTGAAAGAACTGCCACCTTCTTCCAAGAATATTTTTCACTTTTACTTTTCACTAATTGCAAGTACACTTCGATTACGGTTGAAAAAATGGTCTGACTTTTTAAATCATCAAAACGTGCATGCTGATCATCTACTCGTTCTTAAAAAATAGATTCAATGAACGCCGCCACTGGATTTTACTATAATAGGTACCTAGTTTTATTTTGGTTTGGGATAGATTTTAGCGAACCTTCACATAACGAGATTGAAGGTTTTAACAATTACATTTAGGTTTTCTTATTAATTTCTACTTTATTTGACCTAACCCTGTCTCTCTGTCTGTCGACCAAATTACTGTTTTAGAAGATTAATCACCTCGAAATATACTCATTGAAACAGTACTCTTTTTGCGCCTTGCACACTAGAAAAACATTGTTCTAGGTTGCTTAAGGTCAAGGCTCATTAACAAAATCATAACTATTGAAAGATTTAGCAAGGGTATAATACTATAATATTTGTGTACATACATGTGCATATGTATGAGTGCGTTGGAGTTGCGGGGCATTATTTTCAGAGGTCACAGCTGACTTAATATAATGTCAATATAACTATTAACGGTTTCAATGGTTTTGTTTGTTTTAGGAATTCGAACGGAACTAAAATAAAGATAAACAATCGGGAATTGACGAAATTTCATGTAACTTTTGTGTCAAATTTTATATATGAACAAAAG
>NW_020438979.1:232376-239894 GCF_000699045.2 Agrilus planipennis | reverse complement strand
CCTACCCTATTGATAAAGATATTTAAATAATGTTTCATATAACTTTCTCAATATTTTTATGTATTTTTCATTAGTTTTACCTTTGAACATTGTTTAAGAATGACTATATAAATATTTACATGCCTAGAAATGTATAAAAATTGACATATTTATTAACTTTGAACCCCCATAACTTTCTAAACCTTTATCTAACCTTAAATTAATGACGAAAAATTGTTGCTGCTGGCACTCGCCGGGAATCGAACCCTCGAACTTGGGTTTCACGAATCAATGTCTTGATCACTATACTACGAAAAGTTGCAGCAGCATTAAATCTAACTAATGTATATAATGTACATATTAACATCACATAAAATTTTATATAAAAGTATGTTTCGTAGTTCTAGCTGTTATCATTTCTCGTAGCTTCGCGATAAGAACATTGACGCGTAAAGTCAACGTTCCGGGGTTTCATTCCCGGCGAGGGTGTGACAGCAACAAATTTTTTTTTCTCTTTAATTGATGGTAATTTGTAGTGGATAAAAATTAAATGAAGAAACAGATGAGCTTCTACCTCATTGCTAGATCATTAGAATGGGAAATTGATTCCATGGCGTAGAATCTTTCGTCGTGGCTCGTCATTCATATCAACTAATCAAGTAATAGCTAGAAAGAATTCTTGGTTTTAATAATTAATTCATATTTACGTATTACATCTAGAAATAAACAGATGGAAAATTTCAGGACGTCACATGGGCGGTGACGGAATAGTTTAAGTTTTATCTCTGAAAATATCGCGCATATAAAATCAATAATGTTACACAACGTATTTCGATTTGTATTGATTGGAAGATACGCCTGAAGAAGGAAACAAAATTTTTCTAAAGACACTTCCTCATACGATTCTAAAACGTTCCATTGAAAATAAGAAAATACTATACAAGACTATAATTTAGCATAAATTTGGGAAGAATATAAAAAAAATGCTTATTTTTACAGTCAAACCTGGGTAAGCGAGAATTCAAGGTACCTGAATATTATCCTCACTCATAGAGTTTTCTAATTTATAGAGGTTAATAAAAATCGAACATAAACATGGTGCTAAAGCGTTAAGAATTAGGTAATACATAAGTATATACACATTTGGCTAAAAATAGGTCTCTAATATAAAATTTCAGAAATCATTTTAAATCAGTATAATATCATGCTAAGACCGAACTTACGAGAAATATTATCTCTCTTACGGTCATATTTATACATACAATTAACCGTCAATAGCTAGTTGACGACTCACTATATTTCTCTTAATATTTAGACATGAAAACTTAAGAAATGCGAAGTCTGTTCAAAAAGTATTTCAAATTTTGTGTTTTTTCAAAAATTATTGATTTATTCATGAATATCTATTTTGTCCCCTTCAAAGTAATCCCCACCCGGTATTATACACTTGTGCTATTGCTTATTTCAATCTTTGAAGCAATTCAAAAAATCATCTTATTCAGCTCCTCCTTCAATGGCGTCTTTATCTCCTCAATCGTAGCGTAACGTCGTCCTTTCAAGGACCTTTCTGTTTGGGGAACAAGAATAAGTCACAGGGGGGCAAATCTAGGGAATATGGTGGCTGCGGCATCATTAGTGTGTTGATTTTGTCCAAAAATTCGCGCACAAGTAACATGTTTAACCAGGGGCGTTATCATGGTGCAAAAGTCAATTTTTGTTCTTCCACAAACCCGGACCTTTCTTGCGGATTGCTTCGCGCAAATTGCTCATAACTTGCAGGTAATATTCCTTATTGAGTGTTCTACCCTGTGGCAAAAACTCATGATGCTCCACGCCTCTGCAATAAAAAAAACTGTAAGCAAAACCTTCAACCTAACTTTTCCTGTCTTGGCTCGTGCGGCATCTTCCATTGGGATGATTAGGCTTTGGTTTCAACTTCATAACCATAAATCCATAATTCGTCACCAGTTATGACCCTTTGGAGCAAATTTGGGCCGTCGCGGACAGAGTCCACCAGCTCCTTGGTAATGTTAATGCGATGCTATTTTGATTCAAATTGAGTAACCCGCGGAAATTCAAAATTCGCAATGCTTTTTGAATAAACCTCGTACAGGGGCAAAGGATTAGTATGAAATAGTATGAAGATTTGAAGATGATGCAGCAGTATTAGCATCTGGCTAGGGAAATGCGTAAATTAACTCTGGATAGGAAATTGTGGAGGTGGAGGTGGCCAACAATCAGTCCCAGTAGTGGTGATGATGATGATGACTTTTTACCATGTCCATGCAATTTCTTGTCTGGGAGATCCTATTGTGCTTTCGTCCCTTCGGATTCAGTGGATGTGTTAAAAATTTGTATTTGTTTTTAAATAATCTTGTTACATAGCAGTTGTTGAGGTCAGCTACACCGCTATTAGTTTATAAAAATTAATCAATTTTATTATCAACACAGTTTACTTATTTCATCACTCCTGACCTTAGTAGACGAGCTTCTCTTTACAAGTTGTTCACTATCATGGGGGAAATGCCTTGACAAACAATGACAGACTACTACTATGTTGTCTAATTTTGGACAAGTACTTTTCTTTCTTTGTTTCAAAAATACTTACTCAGGTTCATTTTATGGTTATTCAGCTATATACTTAGTATTCTTGAATTGCGTTTTTCTGCACTGTTTTTCTTTCTATGACAGTTTATATAGATCACAAATGGGCACATAATATTATAGTGAAAATTCGAGCTAGGTGTTTCAGCTAGGATCATTTTACGTAAAAGATATTTCATTAATATTGTAATGCTCGTGTGTTTAACGAAATTTACTTCTAAGACTGATAACGACAAAAACTATCTATTTACACTACTGTTGATATATCACTATTCACTGCGCTATTTATTTAACTGCTGTCACTGTCAATTTATTTCTGGATTCACTTCTGCAACGGTCAATTTATTTCTTCCTATCTCGGCGATCGTCTCTTCCTTTAAATACTCTTTTGTTTACTTTCGGGAACTTCTGGAAACATCCGGATAGTTTCTTTTTTCTTTGAAGTGTTTAACTGCTTTCCCAGAACGCAGGTACGACACACACATTTACAAATACGACGATCGCATACAAACACACTCGTGCTTGCTACAATACAATACCTATCCAAAATAAGATGACTTTCGTCTATCGTGTTTGATGAAGCTAATATTTTGCGAAACACCAGATAATTGGTCACACTTTCATGGAGCAAATATTGACACTATTTAATTTCCATCAACGATTTTATAATTTCATTGACCATTCCGAGTCTACTATCTCTTAATAATCATTAATAAATATCATTACATGGGAATGTGCCCCGCATACTTGCAGTGTAATAGAACACACACAGATACTTTAATGTATTGTACATGTGTACATACTTGTATGTGTTGAAACTATTGCAATCATAATATGAATGTGAGTAATGTTAGAACTACGTTAGTTCTCTCTTTAGTTTCTTATGTAATCGGTATCAGGTTCGAGTTTACATAGAAGTTTTCTAGAATTTGCCATTAATAAGGTTACAGCTTAATAGGAATGCCGATATATAATCTCAGAGCATTTGCAATTGATTGTTCAAAATAGGCGTTTTCACTCACTCAGATTTAAACTTTTACTATTTATCTGATGGTCTAATCTTTAAATTTCCTGAAGTAACACTTCTTTTGAGTTCAAAGATTTTTTATCAGGTAACCTTAATAGAAACATTAAAATGTATTTTTATATCCACTGTTCATCATTCTAGATCCTTTTAGCTTATAAATTTAGAAGAAAATAAAGAGAAAGTGGGATGATGCCCTTTTTTAATCATCATAAACGGAAATGTAGATTTAACAGAAGTTTTAAGTTGATTCTTATAAAGCCCTCTGTTCTCCTACTCTACGTAATACCTAAATCATATTCAAAATTTATTTTTTTTTATGTTCAGTTTTTAAGAGAATTTAGAAATTTTACAGAATTTAGCCAACATTTTTTTAATTTATGCAATTGAATATAAGCTGCTGTTTTGTTTTTACAAAATAGTTCGTTGATCTCTTAAATAAAGTACTTGTCATTCATATTTAACAAAAATTAGTTATGTTGCAAAGCTGTGTTAGCAGAATCAAATGCTATGATAGCTGACAATCTGTTCGGGTTATTGATTAAACACCTCTGACTTTTTCTTTTTGTTTTGCAGCGTTCAACTTTTCCTTAGTTATGTAGTAATCGAAATGTTTTATCACTGCAACTCGACATTTAATGCAAAAACAATTAAAATTAAATTACACTTTAATTAAATTAATTTTCATTTATTATGAGATAAATCCACAAGCAAATAACATCTGAGTAAACCGATGACTCTTCGAGTAATGAGATTAAATTATAAGTTCTTTCTCAACAAAAATTTGCAGTAACATGTAAAATCGTCAATATATGTTCACAAATTGCGTGACCATGCTTCCTACACGTTCTTTCAAAATGTTGATACCTACTGAAGAGTCAAGGTGAACGAAACCAAATGTTTTCCATATTAAATATAATATAAATATGAACACCATCTAGTTATTTAAACAAATTGAGATTTATATAACTTTGAGATCATTATCAGTCTCGCGTTGATAATTTCCACGTGTGAAGTGGGCGAAACACGTGTCCGCTCAAATAAAATTATTTGTGGTAATTAGGGGTGGGTATTCGTTTTAATTTTTTAATTATCAAAATAAATTTAGAAATTGTTGAAATTGGGGACTTTTGGGATTAATTTGATCATCATCATCATCGTATGGTCGTCAATCCTAAGACTGATTGGACACGCACCTCCACTCCTTCCTATCTTTAGCTAATCTTCGCATTTCCCTAAAACTAAACAACTCATATCCTTAAATATTTGCGAACAGTAAGCTAATCTAGGTCTACCTTTACCCCTCCTAACTCCTGTTTCTGCCTCTAATATGTCTCTGACTAGACCTTCATGCCTGAGAAGGTGTCCTACCAACCTATCTCGCCTATTTCTTANTCAATATAAAAATTTAAAAATTAGTTAATAGTTATAAACTGCATCTCTAAATCTCATCCGTACATCCTTAATTGTTTGTAACATCATCTCCTATTCGACATCGTCAAAACTTTCTTCTAGATCTACGAATCCTATGTATACGCTTTTGTTTTATTGTTTTCTTAAGTGATATCCTTAAAGCTAAGATGACCTTATGCGTTCCCCTGTTCCTTCTAAACCCGAATTGGTTATCCCCCAAAATTTCCTTCGCCCCGATTTTTCATCCTTTTCTGTATAATTGTAAAGATTTTCGACGCATGAAAAGTTAAGCTAATTGTTCGAAAATTGTGGCAACTTTCCGGGTCTCTCTTTTTATGTATATATATATATAACCTTATTCCTTTTGCAATTATCCCATTTCGTGACAAACGATCTCTAAACTTTTTGGTGCCTTACTATTCCTTAAAATTTTCAGTACTAGTTCAAATTCTTCTCTATTTCCGATGATATCCTCGGAAGTAGTCCGCACCCAGACATCCGAGTGGGAGACTAGTTTATGTCCGGAATGCTGTACCCCAGTGAAATTTCGGTGGGTTGTCCTATGAATATCATAAAGTGGTGGATTCCCATTGTCTTCCATATCGCAGCGACATTCATCACAGTCTCTGCCACCATCAGTCCTGAAAGAACTGCCACCTTCTTCCAAGAATATTTTTCACTTTTACTTTTCACTAATTGCAAGTACACTTCGATTACGGTTGAAAAAATGGTCTGACTTTTTAAATCATCAAAACGTGCATGCTGATCATCTACTCGTTCTTAAAAAATAGATTCAATGAACGCCGCCACTGGATTTTACTATAATAGGTACCTAGTTTTATTTTGGTTTGGGATAGATTTTAGCGAACCTTCACATAACGAGATTGAAGGTTTTAACAATTACATTTAGGTTTTCTTATTAATTTCTACTTTATTTGACCTAACCCTGTCTCTCTGTCTGTCGACCAAATTACTGTTTTAGAAGATTAATCACCTCGAAATATACTCATTGAAACAGTACTCTTTTTGCGCCTTGCACACTAGAAAAACATTGTTCTAGGTTGCTTAAGGTCAAGGCTCATTAACAAAATCATAACTATTGAAAGATTTAGCAAGGGTATAATACTATAATATTTGTGTACATACATGTGCATATGTATGAGTGCGTTGGAGTTGCGGGGCATTATTTTCAGAGGTCACAGCTGACTTAATATAATGTCAATATAACTATTAACGGTTTCAATGGTTTTGTTTGTTTTAGGAATTCGAACGGAACTAAAATAAAGATAAACAATCGGGAATTGACGAAATTTCATGTAACTTTTGTGTCAAATTTTATATAGGAACAACCGGAAGGAATTTTTAATTAAGAATATATGAACATAAAAATCCTTTTTTAACAATAAAATTGAGGTATTATGTATGTGGGTATTAAATTTTCCGAATTCAAAATATAAAACAACGCAAAATTAATCTCTCTAGGGCTACAGTTGAATGAAAAATTTTGATGTATTGCGTTCACAAATTTATTGTTCTGTTTAGGTATTATTGACATCAATTAAATCAATACAATGTTACACCGTAGCATGCGCTAAATTTTTAAATTAACATAACAACTAGCTAATTAAAATAATGCAAATAATTAAAGCTAGTAATACTATCTTCATTTGTTTAAAACATTGTGATTGTTATATACTTTTGTTGAAAACCCTACCACAAACACACAACACTGTAAGGATTGCACACGTGTGCCTAGTAGATTGAATCTTTTACGTAATTTTAGAAATGAAAATGATATGGTAACATAACAAATACTCTTGTTCATTAGCATGTAATTGAAAAATAAATTATTAATTGTTGTTACATTTTAATTAACTGAACCTTGAATTTAGACTGAGAGGTAAATAATAATTAAAACATTAAAAGTGAAATTAGATCTCCTTTTTTCTCAATATGTTATGTCTATGTTATCGCTTCCAATAGATTAGAAATTCTCTCAAAAGTTTAATCTTATTTTAAAACAATATTGTTGAGATAATAAATATATTTAGTGAAATAATCCTGAGATTTTAATATTAATGTGAAAATTTATTTAATTTTTATACACTACAAATAACCTTAGGTAAATGTCTAAATGATGGCCCCTTCGGGGATCGAAAGGGGAGGTCTCCCACACCACTGTACCATAAAAAGTTCGTGGCGGTCTCACCCCCATAAAAAGTTATGGGGGTTAGATGGGTTGGAGGTAGGGGGGATCGAATGAGGGTAGGGGGGATCGGAAGAGGGTGGTCACCTGAGTAAAACCACATAAAAATTTGCGGCGGTCTCAGCCCCGTAAAAAGTTATGGGGGTTGAAAGTTGATTATTTTGACAATTTTCATACACTATAATTCAAATAATATTCAATAAAAAAAAATATTTTCAAGCGGGTGGAGGTGGGGGACCGAAAGAGGGTGGTCACTTGAACAAAACCCGATAACCTAACCTAACCTACCCTA
>NW_020438979.1:213377-227774 GCF_000699045.2 Agrilus planipennis | reverse complement strand
AATCTAGGTCTACCTCTACCCCTCCTAACTCCTGTTTCTGCCTCTAATATGTCTCTGACTAGACCTTCATGCCTGAGAAGGTGTCCTACCAACCTATCTCGCCTATTTCTTATTAACTTCCATAGAGTCCTCTGTTCTCCTATTCTTTCTAATACCTCTTCATTTCTGACCTTCTCTATTCACTCTATCCTCATCATTCGTCTGTAACACCTCATTTCGAAGGCTTCTAACCTTTTCTTTTCCGCTGTGCCCACTGTCCATGTTTCGCACCCGTTCAGCGCCGTGCTCCAAACATACTGATATTGGCACTAAATTAGCTCCTAAAATTCCCTTTTTTTGTTTTTTTTTGGCATCTTTAAAATTCATTTTGGTAATTGTTCTAGTTTTACGGGCGTCTAAAATTAATTCGATACCCATGTCATAAATTAGGGGCCTGTAAACTGCCAGTGGGTAAATTTCAAACCAGGGCAATCTAAACCAATCGTAATTAATCTTCAAGAGGCTGCAGCATAACATTAAAAAGAAAAAAGGAATTACTAAACATCAATTAAGAAAAAGAAGAATTGTATTGGGTAGAAGTAATACTGGGGCCTATCTTGGCACCAAATTAGCCGATAAAATTCCCTTTTTTGTTTATTAGCATCTTCCAAATTCATTTTGGTAATTGTTCTAGTTTTATGGGCGCCTAAAATTAAGCAAAATCATAAAAAGACTTTACAAAGTTCATGGACATTAAATTTTATTAGATTCCAGCCAACGTAAACAAAATTTGTAGGTTTTTACAAAATTATTAATAGCGTATTATGAAAACATTTTATGGTTATGGAGACGAATTGATTAAAGAAAAACATGACGGTTTTGATTTAAAATTTATTTCTTTATCCTATATTGCGTATGACACTTAATTTAGAAAGTACCCAATAGTATCATTTATAAAAATGTGTTTTAAAACATCCTGGCAGATAACCCATTATCTTTTTCCGCCAGTTAAAAGTAAAACTACGAATTATTATTTTAATGAAACGTTGTATTACAATGGATCTTAGAATTTTAGCATTGCAAGAAAATGTTCGCGATTTAATACGTAAGTTAGCAAAATTTCACTGAAGAAGACTTTCTTTCTAACTACAAATTCTATAAAGAGAAACCAAGGTGTAAAATTTATTGATTATGCTATTTTATGGACATTTTTTATTTAGCAAAATTGTACATAATTGCTAGTAATGATAATAATTAAACTGATCATAAAACAAAAATTAAATAACCAATTGAACTTTAAACTCATTTTTACGTATTGGGTAAAATGTACATTTGGAAGAAAACAGCACTTAAACAATTTTTTTAATTGCCGCTTGTAATTTTAGGAGCAGGTACTTCGTATTTTATTGCACACTTGTTTTGTCTGTTGTGGAGTAATAAAGGCTTTACGTTGCATAATTCAGCGCATTCATATGAACAAACATTTTTTAATGTTTTACTATATAAAAGACGTTGACAAGGACGCCACAAAGGCAGACACATTGCACAGTTCGTTGACTTTTGAACTCGTGCTGCAGCTTATTTACCAGCAATTGTGTAGGCAGGTATGCGATTTTTTGACAATATATAATAATAAACAGTGGAAAAATTAAAAATACGTAAATCGTGGAAATATTTGAAAACTCTAATGAATCAACCTGCCCGAATGCTCATACATTTTATAATGGAAGGTTATCTTGATATCACCATCATCATGAGATCGTCAGTCCTAAGACTGGTTGGACACACACTTCGACTCTTTCCTATCCTGAGCTAATCTTCGCATTTCCCTAAAACTAAAACAACCCAAATCCTCAACTATTTACGAACAGTAATCTAATCTAGGTCTACCTCATCTACTCCACCTAACTCCTGTTTCTGGCTCTAAAATGTCTCTTACTAGACCTTCACGTCTGAGAAGGTGTCCTACTAATCCATCTCGCTTATTTCTTATTGACTTTCATAGAGTTCTCTGTTCATTTCTAACAATTTGATGTGATGTTGATCAATCTTCATCGTCAACGAAGAGCTAAAATGTCTGCTTTTTTCTCTATCAGTTTAAAAGCCACGACATGGCTTTAGTCTTCAGTGGGTCTTCCTCCCATAATATAATCAACGCGGATGGTTACTCGTATATATCATAGAGGTCTAAGTTATAGAGCAGGGTTTCTCAGGTACTTTTTAAATTTCAAAAATCCTACGGGCTCTTTTCTTGTAAAACTGTAAGAAAAACAAGAGAATCTAATTTTAAGGTAGGATAAATACGTTAGAAGCGTTTGAATTGTGGAGTTAAGAAGGTTATTAGTAATGAGGAGGTATGAGAAAGAGTAGGAGAACAGATGTTCTGATTTTAGGGAAATACGAAGATTGGTTGATGATGATGATGAAGTGCGTTAAAATGAGAAATTGTTTTTTAGTTTATTTCTCATTTCTTTGAAAAACCCGGTTCTCAATCGTGAAACACTCAAAAGTTTTGGCAAGTTTGTAAATTGTGCGTCATTGATAAGAATGCATTTAAATCTGTTTATTGGTTATCTCTTAAAAACTGCCAAGTCAAACGGCCCAAGCTTTTCGAAATCGAACTGGCGTCCTCCGGAATGTTGAGCAATGGTTTAAACCTTTTGCCCATGTCCTTCGGCAAACAAGCTGCGTGTGCGTACACTAAACGTCATTATCAGGGACGTACTTAGGACGGTAAGTCGCTATTAGGAGAAACCGAGGTGCAAACCTATGTGTTTCATGTCATTCATTGTAAAGAGCAACACGCAGTCCTTGTAGACTTCACTCGTTCTAACACCCCATAAAATTTTGATTTTCCGTTTAAGTACAGACCTTACATGTGCGACGATTTTATTAGATTATCTCACAGCAAAAACAAATCAACCTACGTAAGTCTTATGCATTAAACATGAATGTCACCATTCTCTATGAAAGGAAACATAGTGTTCTTTACCTGTGAAAAGCAAACTATTAAATAGTAGTTTTACAGGTATTCCAGACTGATACATCTTACATCATCTCACTATACGACTCATATTGCATCCTTGTCGGGTGTTATATTAGGTACCTACATATGTATAAAAAGTACTGTTGTAAACAAATAAAGTATACAAAATATTGGATTTAGACAGGAACTAGATATAATTTATTGTTGTGTTTGTTACATTGTTCACTGTCATTTTTTGATAATTAATACAGATTGATATTTTATATTCTGTTTGTCTGAAATGGTATTCCATTTTCAATCCTTTCTTAATTTAGAATTGGGTAAGAAAGAAAATAGCTCATTATTGTTGCACGAGTTGCAATGTAATTATATAGAGATCAGATTCTATACATTTGTAATTTTATATTGATACGATAATTGGATTTTTGCGCAAGTTGTTGATTAATAATATGTTAAACACGGTTTTATTGATACCATCGCGGTTTAAATACGCAAAGCGAAAAGGTTTTCAATGTCAAAATAAACAACCCATCAAAAATAGCCAAGAAACATTCCTTTGGCGAAACAGGCATAAAATTTTGATGTCTTATCTATTTTATGTGAATATAAAATTTAACAGAGATTGTAACGGGAAATTTTCAACTATAAAAAAAATTTCCTTTTTCAGATTCAACGCAAAGAAACACATATTTTTATATAATTGGCATGTTGCTCTTTCTGTCTTTAACTTCTGTTCTGTTTGCGTTTGAAACTTTTAGATTATTCTAATGTGCCACTTTTTGGGATGAAATGTAATTAGAGAAGAGTGAAAATCCATTATATATTTCGGCATCTAATACCTTTTTGAACATTTTCTACCCCCCATGTAGGAAATATAGGAGTGGACGACAGGCCCAAACTTGGACCAGTAGTGGGAAGTCAAACATTGGCTTGTCGATATTGGATCAATGTTCAGCCAATCTTCTAGTGTCAAGGTTCGGTATATTAACTTTTCGCCAACTTTGGTCTAGTACTGGGCAGTCCAGTATAGGTTTCTCGATACTGGACCAATGTTTGGTTAATCTTCAAGTGTCAAGGAACATTAACGTTTTGCCAGGTAAAGTCCAATATTGGACAACAGAATATTGCTCAAATAGTAATGTAACCCTCTCCCCTGTAAAGCTACGTAATTTTCTTTGATTATTTTCAGATTTTCTAATACAAAGAAACTTTTGATTTACGCCATCAGCTGGTACAAATGGTGAAATTAGCCACTTGGACCCCTTCCCCCCATTTGGTTCAATGTAGCCTTTTGTCAAACTCCTCTATCCTCTCAGACAGGCTACGTGAATTATGGAAGCTTGCCAACTAGGCTTGGGCTGAAGTGACAAATCATGGAAAATCTTGATCAATCTATATCATTAAAAATCGTCTGCTAATTGAATGCGGAACAATCCCTCAGGAACATCGAGAAGGACTATCGAAATAGGGCATGTTGCAGTTTGCAATTGACGTCAACAAAATTGTCTACTCTTTATTGACCTGATGGTACACTTGTGTATGAGATGGTACTGTGGATGGTTTCAGTGTTGTTGCAAGATGAATAGTTAGTTGTTTGGCTGGTTTTGCGGAATTTCACTGGATTAGTTAACCGGTTCGTCTTGGTTATTATCAGTGAACCCAAAAGGAAACAGAAGTAAAAAAAAAATAAGCAAATTTATTGCATTTTTGGTTTTGTTTCCGTTTTTTTCTTGAAAGGATACTGACATGCAGATTTAATTGAGTTTGGAGAATGACTTTAGGATGACCTCTTAATGAAGTTGTTCATACTTAAANTGAACCCAAAAGGAAACAGAAGTAAAAAAAAAATAAGCAAATTTATTGCATTTTTGGTTTTGTTTCCGTTTTTTTCTTGAAAGGATACTGACATGCAGATTTAATTGAGTTTGGAGAATGACTTTAGGATGACCTCTTAATGAAGTTGTTCATACTTAAATGACAAAAAAAATTAAGGAACAGGGCATTGAGGTACTCACTTATCATTTTATTTAATTACTAAAAACAGTTTTGTATATAAAAATATTATTTATATGGACTTTGCGTAGGTACATTTAAATCTGTGTCAGATTCTTATTGATTGTAGAGTACGTAACAAAAGTCAAGAATATTGACAACAAAGTGTGAAACATTTAAGAAAAATGTATATCAATTCAATATTCAATGATTCTGTCAATCTTAAATCAAAAATATTAAGCAATTATCAGTTAAATACTATTTTTTTTGTGTTGTTAGTAGATAGATAGATAGATAATAGCTTTATTAACAAAATTGTTGTTCTTATTTACATTGTGCGTGTGTGTGCCCCATATTGCCGCTCCATACATCAGCTTACTTTCTACCAGTACTTCAAATAAATACATTTTCTTTTCCCAACTTTCCTTCAAATTCCTTTCAGATATGCTCCACACTTTTCCTAAGACTGCAATTGCCTTTTTCTTTTAAGTTTCTTATAAAAATGTAGGGATGAATTACAAAGATAGAAGAGTGATACTTAGTTTGTATAAAGAGCAACAGGCAGTTATAGAGCTGGGGATGCAACGTAGAGAAGTAAATATTAGGAAGGGAGTCAGGCAGGGATGCACACTGTCACCGCTACTTTTTAATCTATACATCGAAGACGCCATCAACATCATTAAAGACAGTACAACTGTAGGGATAGATGTGCAAGGGCAAAAGATTAGTATGCTTAGATTTGCAGATGATATAGCAGTATTAGCATCTAGCAAGGAGGACCTAGAGATAGCTTTAAATAAAATGGAAGCGGTACTGACAGATCAGTACTGTATGAAAATAAATAAAAGTAAAACTAAAATACTGATATGCAAGGGAAGAAAAAGTAGGGAAAGAGCGAATATAAAGATAGGAGACGAAAAATTAGAAGAAGTGGCTGATTTTAGATACCTAGGAAGTCAGATAAGTGAGGATGGAAGGAGTAGTAGGGATATAAAGCAGAGGATAGCGCAGGGTCGTGTCGCCTTTAATAAAAAGAAGTCACTTCTATGCTCGCGAACGGTTAATTTAGAAATTCGAAAAAGGTTGTTAAAGGTGTATGTTTGGAGCACGGCGTTGTACGGGTGCGAAACATGGACAGTGGGAGCGGCGGAAAAGAAAAGGTTAGAAGCGTTCGAAATGTGGTGTTATAGGCGGATGATGAGGATATCGTGGGTAGAAAAGGTTAGAAATGAAGAGGTATTGGAAAGAATAGGAGAACAGAGGACTCTATGGAAGTCAATAAAAAATAGGCGAGATAGGTTGGTAGGACACCTTCTCAGGCATGAAGGTCTAGTCAGAGACATATTAGAGGCAGAAACTGGAGTTAGGAGGGGTAGAGGTAGATTAGATTACTCTTCGCAAATAGTTAAGGATGTGGGCTGTTCTAGTTTTAGGGAAATGCGAAGATTAGTTCAGGATAAGAAAGAGTGGAGGTACGTGTCCAACCAGTCTAAGGACTGATGACCTTATGATGATGATGATTGGCTCTTTGTTTCCGTTGTTCTTCTGTATGAAGTAGCCTAGGTAGTTGTACATTTTTACTTCTTCAATTTCTTTTCCTTCCCATATAAATATTGTCTTTTTAGTTCTTCCACCACCCTTTCTGCCTCTCATTATCTTCGATTTATCCGTGTTCATATCTAGACCTCTTTTCTGTCATCCCCTCTTCCTTGTTCGCCATCAATTCTATCTAATCCGCGTAAGATACTGTCCATACTTTCTTCTTTTCCATAAATACTCCTCTCATTTGAACTTTCCTCATTGTATTTTCTAGATCCGCAAAAGCTATGCTGAAAAGAGCTGTACTCAAGAGGCATTCTTTTCGCATCCCGTTACTCGTGTGAATTTTTTCAAAAATTCCTTCATTGAATCACACTTTAAATGATGTTGCTTCATATATTTCTTCTATTCTTTTCCTTAACTTTTCTTTTTCTTCCATTATCCTCCATATTTTCTTTCTGTTTATCCTGCCTCCTCTAAAGGCTCCTTTATATCAGTAAAGAATAGGAAGATTTCTCCTTTATCTTTCTTTGTTTCTACCTCAATGACCGTCTTTACCATGTATAATGTATCCAGCATCCCTCTTTTCTGTAGCCTTTTTGTGTATCATCCATGAGATTCTTCTCTTCCATTTCTGTCTATATTAACTATCGTTAGTATATTTACAATTCTTTTTAAAATTTTGCCTAATTTTTGTTAGCCACTACAGTACGTATACAAAGCGATTGGGGAAATTTCTTCATATTGCTAATTAATAATTTAATGTTCGTAAGTAATTTTTGTTTAGTATGTAATTTGGTGATACATAAATCTAAACAATACAGATTGGTCTTTCTCATATCAAAGGATAAAACTTAGGTATATTTATTGATCCTGCTGCTTTTGTTACGTACTGTAGGCCTACGTATATAAATAAATAATCTTAATATTAACATTTCGACAAGGTTAACAACTTTATAGATTTTATGTTCTTATTAAGTATCGTGTTTATGTATCTTCTTTACTTCCTAACTTTGTTAATATTTAATTGCGGCATTTATCAATAAGTGCCTGCACTTCCTCGATGTCTACCCGTTTTATTTCCTGTTTGTAACCGAACCTTCTGGAGAGTAATTGCTGTGATTGAAGCGAATCAAGGTTAATATTATGTATATTGGAGAATTACTTCTGCAATAGGAAAATTACGCAGATATATATATATGTATTTGCATACATAGTTTAGAAGAAGGATCCTAATTAATTACAGGACGTCATCAAGGAAAATTTTCTATCAAAAAAAAAAAAACAAAAAGCAAAGTGCACAGAAGTCTAATTGTTTTGTTTGAATTCAGAAACATTTCCACAATAATTTTTATTTTGTTTTACAGTTCCTCATTTGCTATTCAAATGTTTGATTTATTTTTGTTCATAACAGAAACCAGTATTTAAAAAGTTGATTAATTTGTTTTGCTTTACGATATGATAGATGAGGATTTTTTCTCAATGCTCTCTCTGATCAGAAACTGCAACAGACTGAGATAATTTACAAATAAATGACAGAAGATATCCATATAAAATAGAACCTGTTCTTCTGCATTGCTGTTTGGTGACAGGTACAGTTTTTTCTACAAATGTGTGAAAATGTTAGAACTCATAAACCCTGGTAATGGCAAAACTAGTGAAAGTTTTCCATGTACTTTAAACTTCCTGTATCACTTTCTTATACATTCTAAATAATTTATCTGTTAGGTATCTATCGAAAATACATATCTAACCAAAAGATCCTTATGTGTATGAAAACGTTACATAATATTGTAGCAAATCCAATTTGTTAAACCAAATAAATCGTTTAATATAGGTAATAATTTGGAGGTATAATGTACTCAAAAATTTTATTACAATATTGAACATTATTTGGTTTGTATTGGTACGGGTCATGTGCAGAAATGTGACTTATTTGAAATACTTGCATTTGAAATGCAAATACAAAATAAACAAAATACCCTTTTCTATCTTACATTGAAATACTTTTTTGAAAAAATCATTTTGTATTTTATTCAAAATACTTTTCCAAATGTATTTTCTATTTGTAAAATGAATAAAATACATTTTTGCCCTTAAAAATTTTGCTAGCATCACCGATCAAACATTATATAAAATTTGCTCACATTGACTATTGAAGGTATTAGAAGCTTAAAAAGGAGACAAAGCGACATTCCATGAATGCCTTCTAATTCTTTACCTGAAGAGAGCCCAAAAAATTCCAAACTCTTTAGAAATGGATAATCTAAAATATTGGATCGATTTTGTTTTCCGGGTTTAATGTCATGGTCCATGGAATTTTGAAGTTCCAAATTAATATTAGCAATTGCCAAATCACTACTTATCGTACCATTAGCAAGAAACTACGAAATTCTATGAATTACGACATAACAACCCCCAAAGCAATATCTAATATACGCCAGCTGTGTAAAACTGAAAACTACAAGATATTGTGTTGTGNATATACGCCAGCTGTGTAAAACTGAAAACTACAAGATATTGTGGTGTGCTAATAAATACCTATAATTCAAAGTTCCTAGAAAACGATTCGAAAAACTTCGCCTATTAGATGAACCCAAAACTAAAGAAACTATGGATTCCATTTCATTCTCTTATTACAATGTGTAAAAGTTCGGAAACGAAATGGGGTTGTAAATATTTTAAAATAAAATGATTGATGTTGGTTTTACATCAATTTACATATAATAACAAATCAAAAAAGTATTTGCATTTTGTATTTAAAAACTCTTAAAAATCCATTTCGCACTTCGCCATAAACAAAGTATACAATTTTAATGGTCCAGAAAATGTATTTGTCATGATGACCTTACCATGAATAGTTCATCGTACCTTCCACTAGGTACCTTTACCTTTTTTATAGTACCTGCATGTATTTACTTTTGTGGCAGGTATACCAAAAGAAACTTCTACCATAAAAACCTTCCAGAAATTAATTCTACCATTCCCTACTCATACTGTAAATCGACTTGGATGTGTACTGTAGACATTGTTTTTACGACAATCCTATAAATGAAACTTTATGCAATTAAAATATATACCAGGGATGTTTCCAAAGTTCTGGGAATTTAGCTATATATTTCGTTAATTTTCGTCAATATTACAATGTAGTTTTTCAACATAATCTCCATTTAACTAAATACATTTATCCTAACGATAAACTAATTTTTAAAGCCGTCCTCAAAGAATTTTTTCGGTGCCTCCTCAATCCGCCTATTTATGGCACGTTTTACATCAGGTAAACTTTAAATTTGAACACTCCGTAAGGGTTTTTTCAAATCTGGAAACATGATAATCACTGGGTGCCAAATCAGGACAATAATGTGGGTGCGTAAACAGGTTTAGACATCAGCTTAGCATTCGGGAGGACACCGGTTCGATTCCAGGTCCGTCTGCCTTGGTCCTACTTTTTCTGTCGTTTCTTTGGATCACTTAAGTAAATGCTGGAACAGTAATATTCCACCGATAATCTTTCATTCTTTTCTGTCTTTATTTCGTCCGTCTCATCTTTCTCACACGAACCACCACCCACCCATTCCCACGATTCCTGATAGGAAGCTGAAGAGGGCCTTCTGCTCTACCTTCCGGCATAGTCCGGAGCGATTGCCCTTCCACCAGCATTAGTGACTAGTGGGAATGATTATTTTTATTCCTTTCATATCTTGTTTGTGTCTTTATATGTTTTATGTACTTATGATTATGTCACTTCCTTATCATTCTCATCCAGAGATAGTCAATCAACCAACTTCACAGGAAAACTATCTTTTCCAAACAAGCTATAATAGATTAAACAGATTTGTTAAGGACCATAGTGTTTTTTTCTTGAAGTGTTTTTTAATTCAAAACAGGATGTGAATAAGAAACTTTCTTGGTCATAAAGGACTAGTTAGAGACACATTGGAAACAAAAACAGGAGTTGAAAAGAGTTAAGAAGAGTCCTAGATTAGGTTACTGTTCACAAATAGTTAGAGATGTCGGATTTTCCCGGTTTTGAGAAATGCGAAGATTAGCTCAGGATAGGAAAGAGTGGAGATGCGTGTCTAACCAGTTTTAGGATTGACGACTCTATGATATTGATGATGATGATGATTATTATTATTATAAACAAAATAGTGAAAATTTGTGCCATTAACTTTGATTTTAAAACAATATTCTTCTGAATCTATGACACATAGTGCCTGCTTTATTAATGGTTATTTTAGATAAATGAATTTACATGCGGCCCGCGGAGTTACGAGTTCCAAAGTGTCCTGTGATATCATTTGGGTTAACTACCCCTGACTTAGAGCATTAAGCTTCTTTTGTTTTAATTATTTCTATCGTCATAGTCTCCTTCTTCTATTTTTAGGTACTATAAAGAAAATTAATGATATTGTAGCGAGTACGAGCGTGTTTGTATGCGATCGGGCACACGTGTGCGTGGACACCTTATCGATTCGCCGATTAGCCCCTGGCGCCTTTCTTCATGTGCGCCATATTTGTAAATGTGTGCGTCGTACCTGCGTTCTAGTAAAGCAGTTAAACAGTTCAAAGAAAAACTAAACGATCCGGATGTTTCTAAAGGGTTCCAGAAAGGAAACAAAAGGGTATTTAAAGGAAGAGACGATCGCTGAGAGGGAGAAGAAATAAAGTGACCGTTGCAGAAGTGAATCGAGAAATAAACAGAGCAGTGAATAGTGATATATCAACAGTAGTGTAAATAAATAGAAGTTCTTTAATAATTAGTGTAAATAAATAGTTTTGTCGTTATCAGTCTTAGAAGTTAATTTTGTTGAACCCACGAACATTACAATATATAATGCATATGCTTAGTCCCAACAAGTTTATTATGATTGTAGCTAATCATGATATAGATGACGCGATAGTAATCCATAAAACCGTATTAAAAGTTAGTCTTATGTAATTAGTAATTATTAAAAAGTGACCGTTAAAGTTAAGGAATAACATAGCAGAGTGCTCAATTAAACTACAAAGTAATTTATGTGATTACGATCTATTATTATTAATAATAGAGGATAATCTACAAATTGGTATGTATTTATGCCAAATTAATTACTATTATTAACGTCTAGTTTTGCTTTACCACATCTTCGAAAAACCTAAAGAGAAAATAAAATGTTGCAATAGTAATTAACAATTAAATCATCACTTAAGTTTTGACCTTTTGGAATCCAAAAATAGTACTTTTAAATAGGCTTTTTTAATAACAGTGTCTCAGTTGTTGGTAGCGTGCGTTAATTGAGCCTACTAATTATAATGATGTAGTTGTTAATTTTCGTAAATAATTCAAAAACTCGAAGTAACTTATTATATTTTAAGTACTTTCTTATTAACTACATATATTTTTTTTTATGCTGTCACAGAGACATCTTGTGAAATTAAACTCGAAATGGTTTTTCTATTAATTAACAAGACATCATGTTTCACAATGAATGTGACATATCCCTATGTTTTAAAAAGTTTCTGATGAAGTTCGCCGTGAGTGCCATTTAATGGTAATTTTGTTACACAAATTCTTATGATCTGATGTTCATTTAAAGTTTGTGTAATTCTAATTTCTGCGAAACTATAACATAATACACGTAATTTTTTCATTTCCAGTACGTACTTACCTACGTGAATTGTTTCACGATTTTTGCCTTAATGGCTTATGTAAGCATATACGATCGTCATATTCTTTTTTTCAGCGATGTTTCATTTTTTTTCGCTGCAAAACAACCTTCGTAATTATTACGCATTTCCTTTTTATGGTTCTCCACGTAACACAATTTTAGTGAGACATTAAATTTATTGTCAACTGCTGCAGTTACAACTCCTTGGAAAATGGTAATCTTGTGACTCGTTCCACGGTTTACTTGGAACCGAAAGTCATCGAGACAGTTTACAAAGCTGTTAATAACACATAAACAAGACATCTTGTAGATACTTATCCAAAAATGTTGAATGTGGCAGTTATTATAAATTGAACAAATCCTTCCAAAAATCTAAACGCTAATTAATATGATGTGTAGCATATTAGAACACGAGGCAAGGTTGAGAAATTTATTTATTTACAAAACATTTTGTTGATAAGTTGATGTTTACTTTATTTTTTTGCTTTTATCCTTCTTATTTTGCACATGAACTAGATTGCGAAATTTAAATTCGTTATTTTTCAATACTATTTCAGAAAAATTTTAATGTTTTCTAATCTGTAGGATATTACTACACAGCCATTACCATAAATTATCATATATCAGTATCTTTTATGAGTTATTTAACTTTAACTGGCAGTACACCGACACTCAATACTCCAATTTACTGTAGGTTATCAGTATGGAAAACTAGTGTATCCAAAATATAATAAGATTAACCAAATTGTCCTAAACCAACTTGCTTTCAGAATAAATTATAGTAGTTTTGCCAAAACTGAACTAGTTTATCCGCAGTGTAATAAGATAAATAACTATGTCCTAATTCTACCTGCTTTCAGAATAAGCTCGTTATGTCTGGACCAAACTAGTATATCCGAAGAGTAACAAAAACAACTACTTATTCCTTGTTCAACCTTATTTTAAAATATCCTGAATAAGCCCGTTTTGCCAGGATCAAATAAGTTTAACCAAGCAGTAATACGATAAAATGATTTGTCCTAGTCCAACCTGATTTCAGATTAAATTAGTTTTGCCTGAGGATAACTAGTTTATTCCAAGAGTAAAAAGATAAACCAGTTCGCCTTCGTCCAATCTCCTTTCATAATAAGCTCGTATTGTCTGGACCAAACTAGCTTATCCGAAGAGTAACAAAAAACAACTACTTATTCCTAGTTCAACCTTATTTTAAAATATCCTGAATAAGCCCGTTTTGCCTGGGTCAAAAAAGTTTAACTAAAGAGTAATACGATAAACCGATTTGTCCTAGTCCAAACTGATTTCAGATTAAATTAGTTTTACCTAAGGGTAACTAGTTTATTCCAAGAGTAATAAAATAAACCAGTTCGTCCTAGTCCTATCTCTTTCAGAATAAGCTCGTTTTGTCTGAACCAAACTAGTTTATTCGAAGAGTAATAAGAACAACCAATTTGTCTTAGTTCAACTTTATTTCGGAATATATTAGTTTTGCATAAGCGAAACTAGTTTATCCGAAGAGTAAAAAGATAAACCGGTTCGTGTTAGTCCTATCTCCTTTCAGAATAAGCTTGTTTTGTCTGGACTAAACTAGTTTATCCGAAGAATAGCAACAACAACTAACTCGTCCTAGTCCAACCTTATTTCAGAATATATTGGTTTTGCCTAGGCAAGTTAAACTAGATTATTTCAAGAGCAGTAAGTTCTTTCCAGTCCTAAATTAGGCCAAATTAGTTTATCTGTAGAGTAATAAGAAAGAACAGCTTGTTTCAATCCTGCTTGCTTCCGGAATAAACTCGTTTTGTCTGGATCAAAAAAGATTAACCAAATAGTAATATGATAAACCCATTTGTCCTAATCCAACCTGATTTCAGAATAAATTAGTTTTTTCAAGTCACAAGTCAATCTTGTTTGTTTTCCTAGTTCTACCTGTTTCTAGAATAAGCTCGTTTTGTCTGAGGCAAATTAGTTTATCCAAGGAGTAATAAGATCAACCAAAATGTCCTACTTTAATCTGACTTCAAAATAAATTAGTTATGTGTAAGCCAAATTAATTTATCGGAAGGATAATAATATAAACCAGTTTATCCTAATTCTAGTTGATTCCATTAGAAGCTTGTTTTGTGTAGGTTAAACTGGTTTATCGAACGATTAATAAGATGAACCAGTTTAATCTATTTCAACCTGATCCAACAATTTCGACAATATTCAAGAAAAATTGTGTTCAAGGTGACTCATTTAGGAAACATCCCTTAA
>NW_020438979.1:186526-211942 GCF_000699045.2 Agrilus planipennis | reverse complement strand
TGTTATTGGAAGTTTCGTGTTAATTAATCACTGTATTACGTAATATTTCTCTTAATTATGAATAAATTTTCTGTATAAACAGAAGAAGAAACTTATCATTTACAGTTTTAAGATAATTAGAAGTTGTCACATTTTATAAATACTTTAGCACACTTTGGGAATAGAAAATGAGATATCTTCCCTCTCATATATTCATTCGATTGACTGAAAATGTAAATTAAGAAACTAGACTAAACCTAAAGCTAAAAAGTGAATCTTTTGGACTGTGCATTATAAATTTCAAAATTATTTTGCTAGGGACTTAAAAAAAAGACCTTTGTGATCAGTATAATTACAATGTGGTAACTTTTTTTTAATTTTTGCTGACATCGTTATTATTTGTATACCTACATTAATGGTACCCATAAGTTGATAACCGAACATGGAGATCAAAGGGGGGAATTACCTTTTAAAAAATACAACGTAATATAGGAAAAGTAGTACAAATACCTTTAGCTATCTTTTTGTATAATTAATAAAGTAATAAGTCTAATAATTACAATTTATAGCTTTTGAATGTTGTTATATCTTGTTCAAAGTTTTTCTCTTTTAATATTTTAAGATTCTTTGGCAAATTTTTGTTGAGTCAAGGGTCGGAGAGACTTTTATAAATACGTCAAAATAAATAAATAAATTTTCGTTAAGAATCTATAGTAGTATAAAAATTCAATTGGAAAAAATCGTATAGGAATATGAAACTATCTAAACTTAAATAAATACCTTTTCTCCTTTTTCTCCTTTCTCATGTTCAGCGTGATATCCATCTTTGTGGTGATGTCCTTTCTTTTCTCCGCCCTTTTCTTCGTATTGCCCTTGGTGTCCTTCCTTGTCCAGGTGTCCTTTCTTTCCCACTTCTTCCTCATGGTAGGCCTTGTATCCTTTATCGCCTTTTTCTCCATGCTCCGAATGACCCACGCTCTGATGCTCGTGTCCTCCGCCTTTTTCGAACTGTTGTCCTGATTGTCCTCCCTGTTCAATCACGGGCACCAGTTCCGGCAATACCAATGCCTCACACACCCTCACAGCGATCAGGGTGAACAAACCTATCGTGTAAAAATGTCTCGCACTCGGTGCCATTTTTCGGTACTTAGTCAAAACGATTGCAACTGGGAGTGTTCGCTCAAAACAAACCAATTTATAGTCAACCAAGTTTCATAACGGATATAAATTTATATATGAAGAAAGTGCACCCGATCAATTTTTCGCATGATTTACAACGTCCTTGTATCGTATAACCTGTCGTTCTCTATAGGTAACTGATACGCCGCTAAAGGGGCAATAGCAAAAACAAACATTGGCAAAATTCAACAACTATGTCGAATATGTATTCCAACCGCAGTTACATTATTTTCAGCAGATATAATTGAACTATTGCACAATTCTACATTGTACATTGCACGAGCTTTTAATTTCCAGACTCGCTGCCAGGGGTAAGATCTAAACATGCATCCCCACATTCCATTAAAATTATTAAGCAAGTAATTATCTAATACAGATCAAATTCATATTTGGTTTTGGTTTTGGAAATAATTGTAAAATGTTTATTTGTCAATTAAACATCAAGCACAGAATGTAGATATTATTTAAATTAACATATAAATATTATTGAATCTTTAATTTTAACTAATTTACATGCTGAGAAAATGTATATATATTATACATACATATGTTTACTTTAATTGTTTATTTGTATACCCTTCTTTGCTCTATCTCATTCGGATTAACAAATAATAATAAGGTAAATCCATGCAAAATATTAGCTAATATTAGTTTTAATTCTTGCGACGTTTTTTTAATTTAAATATTATAGTTTTTGTAGCTACCAGTAATAGCATTTTTCCAAAAGAAGTTCTTTATCAATTACCATTTTTGAACTTACAAAACAGTTTTGTTTTCGGTGGAGAGGTTTAAAAATAAATATAAGCCATTACAATAATNATAGCAGAGTGCTCAATTAAACTACAAAGTAATTTATGTGATTACGATCTATTATTATTAATAATAGAGGATAATCTACAAATTGGTATGTATTTATGCCAAATTAATTACTATTATTAACGTCTAGTTTTGCTTTACCACATCTTCGAAAAACCTAAAGAGAAAATAAAATGTTGCAATAGTAATTAACAATTAAATCATCACTTAAGTTTTGACCTTTTGGAATCCAAAAATAGTACTTTTAAATAGGCTTTTTTAATAACAGTGTCTCAGTTGTTGGTAGCGTGCGTTAATTGAGCCTACTAATTATAATGATGTAGTTGTTAATTTTCGTAAATAATTCAAAAACTCGAAGTAACTTATTATATTTTAAGTACTTTCTTATTAACTACATATATTTTTTTTTATGCTGTCACAGAGACATCTTGTGAAATTAAACTCGAAATGGTTTTTCTATTAATTAACAAGACATCATGTTTCACAATGAATGTGACATATCCCTATGTTTTAAAAAGTTTCTGATGAAGTTCGCCGTGAGTGCCATTTAATGGTAATTTTGTTACACAAATTCTTATGATCTGATGTTCATTTAAAGTTTGTGTAATTCTAATTTCTGCGAAACTATAACATAATACACGTAATTTTTTCATTTCCAGTACGTACTTACCTACGTGAATTGTTTCACGATTTTTGCCTTAATGGCTTATGTAAGCATATACGATCGTCATATTCTTTTTTTCAGCGATGTTTCATTTTTTTTCGCTGCAAAACAACCTTCGTAATTATTACGCATTTCCTTTTTATGGTTCTCCACGTAACACAATTTTAGTGAGACATTAAATTTATTGTCAACTGCTGCAGTTACAACTCCTTGGAAAATGGTAATCTTGTGACTCGTTCCACGGTTTACTTGGAACCGAAAGTCATCGAGACAGTTTACAAAGCTGTTAATAACACATAAACAAGACATCTTGTAGATACTTATCCAAAAATGTTGAATGTGGCAGTTATTATAAATTGAACAAATCCTTCCAAAAATCTAAACGCTAATTAATATGATGTGTAGCATATTAGAACACGAGGCAAGGTTGAGAAATTTATTTATTTACAAAACATTTTGTTGATAAGTTGATGTTTACTTTATTTTTTTGCTTTTATCCTTCTTATTTTGCACATGAACTAGATTGCGAAATTTAAATTCGTTATTTTTCAATACTATTTCAGAAAAATTTTAATGTTTTCTAATCTGTAGGATATTACTACACAGCCATTACCATAAATTATCATATATCAGTATCTTTTATGAGTTATTTAACTTTAACTGGCAGTACACCGACACTCAATACTCCAATTTACTGTAGGTTATCAGTATGGAAAACTAGTGTATCCAAAATATAATAAGATTAACCAAATTGTCCTAAACCAACTTGCTTTCAGAATAAATTATAGTAGTTTTGCCAAAACTGAACTAGTTTATCCGCAGTGTAATAAGATAAATAACTATGTCCTAATTCTACCTGCTTTCAGAATAAGCTCGTTATGTCTGGACCAAACTAGTATATCCGAAGAGTAACAAAAACAACTACTTATTCCTTGTTCAACCTTATTTTAAAATATCCTGAATAAGCCCGTTTTGCCAGGATCAAATAAGTTTAACCAAGCAGTAATACGATAAAATGATTTGTCCTAGTCCAACCTGATTTCAGATTAAATTAGTTTTGCCTGAGGATAACTAGTTTATTCCAAGAGTAAAAAGATAAACCAGTTCGCCTTCGTCCAATCTCCTTTCATAATAAGCTCGTATTGTCTGGACCAAACTAGCTTATCCGAAGAGTAACAAAAAACAACTACTTATTCCTAGTTCAACCTTATTTTAAAATATCCTGAATAAGCCCGTTTTGCCTGGGTCAAAAAAGTTTAACTAAAGAGTAATACGATAAACCGATTTGTCCTAGTCCAAACTGATTTCAGATTAAATTAGTTTTACCTAAGGGTAACTAGTTTATTCCAAGAGTAATAAAATAAACCAGTTCGTCCTAGTCCTATCTCTTTCAGAATAAGCTCGTTTTGTCTGAACCAAACTAGTTTATTCGAAGAGTAATAAGAACAACCAATTTGTCTTAGTTCAACTTTATTTCGGAATATATTAGTTTTGCATAAGCGAAACTAGTTTATCCGAAGAGTAAAAAGATAAACCGGTTCGTGTTAGTCCTATCTCCTTTCAGAATAAGCTTGTTTTGTCTGGACTAAACTAGTTTATCCGAAGAATAGCAACAACAACTAACTCGTCCTAGTCCAACCTTATTTCAGAATATATTGGTTTTGCCTAGGCAAGTTAAACTAGATTATTTCAAGAGCAGTAAGTTCTTTCCAGTCCTAAATTAGGCCAAATTAGTTTATCTGTAGAGTAATAAGAAAGAACAGCTTGTTTCAATCCTGCTTGCTTCCGGAATAAACTCGTTTTGTCTGGATCAAAAAAGATTAACCAAATAGTAATATGATAAACCCATTTGTCCTAATCCAACCTGATTTCAGAATAAATTAGTTTTTTCAAGTCACAAGTCAATCTTGTTTGTTTTCCTAGTTCTACCTGTTTCTAGAATAAGCTCGTTTTGTCTGAGGCAAATTAGTTTATCCAAGGAGTAATAAGATCAACCAAAATGTCCTACTTTAATCTGACTTCAAAATAAATTAGTTATGTGTAAGCCAAATTAATTTATCGGAAGGATAATAATATAAACCAGTTTATCCTAATTCTAGTTGATTCCATTAGAAGCTTGTTTTGTGTAGGTTAAACTGGTTTATCGAACGATTAATAAGATGAACCAGTTTAATCTATTTCAACCTGATCCAACAATTTCGACAATATTCAAGAAAAATTGTGTTCAAGGTGACTCATTTAGGAAACATCCCTTAAAGATATTTATTCCATTAGTTTAGCTAAATTTATCAAAACTTTGTTGATGAAATTTTTCAAGAAATATTTTTTCTTTTCGTAATCCATTAAATAAAATACAAAACAAATTGTGTATGTAAAAATAATGTTCGTTTTTTATTAATTTTAAATTAAATTATACAAAATACGAGACGAAGTATAAAATATAGCGTATGCAATAAATAACAGAGAATGAACATTTTTAATCACAATAAGAATCGCAAATGTGGACGTATCAGCTAAAGTCAACTTGTGGGTTTCGCTTATCTTTTAGCTTCAACTGTTACCTCATTGATTTCTTCATATGATAACGTCATCAAATAATTCCCTTATGTGGAGTATTCCCTATAAGCCATTTCTTTTGTTCAGCTCCTTCATCTTTCTTTCCGTAATTCTCTCCATGTTCGAAATGTTCTTCGAGACCTCCAACATGTTTGCGTCCGGCATCTTCGTTGTAATGACTTCCTGCTTCTTTGCCGCCGTGTTTTCCGAAACCTTCTTCGTGGTGACCTGCGTCTGAGTGACCCTTTTTGAATTTTCCACCGGCCTTGTGTCCATGGGAGTTTTCGTAGCCTCCGTGCTTCTCTTTGAATGCTTCATCATGATCTTCGTCCCAGAATTCAACTTTCTTATTGAATTCGTTTAGTTTATGAACGTGATGACCCCCGTGGGTACTGTGACCCTTCTTGTAACTGCCTTCCTCCACAAAAGTACTTCCCTTTTAGAAACAGAAAAGCAACCTCTTATAAAAAATTACATTTTTTATTTGAATTAATGTTTAGTTGTAAGTATTTTGTAAAACGATTTAACTGGTTAGGTATAGAAATGCTGAAACTGCTCAAGTATGAACTCTATTANGTAGGTAAGAAAACACACCCCATCTAAATTGAATGCAATAATTCGTCGTGGTTATTGTCTTATTGTTCAAAAATCCAAAATTAGTTAACCCAGTGTGTGAATTTAACCATCGATAAAGAAAATGGACAACAGCATAGAAAAAAGTGTTTGTTTTTCAAATTCTGAAATTCAGAATGAGGTGATTTTGCTGGCCCAGAAAGCAGAAGATTTTTTACTAAGGGAATATTTACAAACTGGAAAAACCGGAAATCACTATTTTACTTCTACATATGATTGCTGCCTCGAAAATGGAAAAGACTCTTTTCAAAAACTAAAGGGGGACCTTCACTGGATCGGAATCGGCATAGAAATGGTAAAGGAAAGAATTGATAATTTAAAGATGAAACTTGCGGACAAGAAATCAAAATGTCGCCCTAAAGCTTCTATTACGTGACGTGTTACCATTATAGTTTCTGATGTATATGTTTAAATAGTTTAAATAACTATAATGAGACTGTATGTATGTATGTATGTATCCAATAATAATTAAAATAAACTTTTCATTATCTTTTTGTTTTTTGAACAATTCGGAAATGTGTAATGTATTATTAAAACAAAGGAACAACAAGAATAAAAAAAAGAAAGGAATTGTGACGGTTTGCTAAGCATTATCATCAGGTCCATTTTGTTTAATTACCATTAAATTAAATTTTACCAGAAACTGATGTAATTGCTCAATGGAAATTCTGTGGACATTAATTTAATTTCAGGGCGATAAATTTTAATTTCGTTCACGGTACATTGGTCTGGAATTTGTTTCTTTGTGTAGTTTCACATGTCTACTACTATAATGATCCTTTTTGACTTAGACCTTCTGTGGTTTCCAACTTACGAAATCCCACCTTGCTTGTTAGACACGCTAAACACGACTTTTTATTATTTAGTGTCGCTCTTTTAAAAATGTACCGAGTGTATCGCATCCTACTCATTACATTTTGGTGTCGTAATGATTAAAATCACATTTTCAAATATAAATATAAACCTTTATTTTTACATATGTAAGAAATTCTGCCTTTTTTACTGTTTTACTTATTCTTCGTTATCCTCCTAGACTTCTTCCTCTGGTGCTTCATTTTCAGGTTGCGCTTCATCAGGTTCCGCTTCTTCAGACTTCGCTTCCTCAGGCTGTTCTTCCCCAGTACCATCCTTTTGGCACTGACATTTGTTAAAAAGACCTGCTTGTTTGTCTTTTAGTGCCCTTTCAACTTGCATAAACGTAAATTCGTCTAATGCCCTTTGAGTTTTTAAATCGTCCTGTAATTTTTTATATTGACATCGTACCTTCATTAATTCTTTGTTCAATTGGTTGTTAACATTTTCTATTTTAGACATTGTTTCGAATGTTTCTCTCAACTGAAGGCTTAGTATGCTTATTTCTTCCAAATAATACATTTGTGTTCTTTTTTCACCATCTTTTAGGGAAGCACAGCTTTCAGCGGAATCACCTTCTTCTAAGTCTTTTGTCATGCATGCCTGGAGTTCGTCTCTGACGCATTTTAGTTCTTCTTTCAATTTCTGATTTTCTTGCACTAGCTTTGTATTCAAACTGCTTTGATTGCCATTGTTAAATTTGGAACACATTTTTGCGTATATACTGTATAAACTCTTGTAGATGGGTTTATTTTATAATTTTACTGTATTATTTTAATGAAAATTTTGGTAAAGTTTAGTTTTGACGTATATTGCTAATTGATCTCAGTTAGCGTTGTGTTAAGGAACTTTTTTTTTACATCGGCTAAATGGTAATATTTAATCGAAGGACAATCGTAAGGAGAAGAACTAGAAGAATGGAAACGTAACCTTACTTTCTTCTTGTTTGCTCTTCTTTGTAAATTGTTTAAATGTAACTTAATAATGGCTTCATATTACCAAAATCTCCAACAAATAAGCAAACTAACAACTAATTTTTTATCTGTAAGTATTATATTTTCTTTTGAGTCTGCGTAGAGTTTAATGAGACATTGTTTTAGTTAGTCCAAAAGAGGCAAAGTACTTACTATAGCTCCCCTTTACTGTCGGAAATTGGTAAAGTAAAAGTAAAATATAGCGTTTCAAAATCTCCTGAAGAGTGGAAATATGTTGAAAGATTATTACCACCCCTTACGGTCCCTGAACCAGTTCCTAAAGAGACATATCTTTCAGAGTGGAGGCCTCAGTTAAACGAATGTTTGAAAGAAAAGTATTTTATACAGAGGACTAAAAATCACATGATTCCTGTTTACTTGAAAATAGGACAGCATGGAATAAGAAAAGTGACAATAATTAAAAACATTAAAGGTGATATTTGGGCTTTAGAGCAGGAACTTAGAGATTTTCTACAAAAGGAAACTCCAAAACCACTCCGTTCTCAAGTTAATGAATTTGCTGCATATATTAGAATTTATGGTGATTATGTTAATGCTATTAAATATTGGTTAACAGAAAAAAAAATATAGTCCATTAGTAAATTAAACTAGTATAATTTGATGTAATATTGTTTATATTATTATCACAAACAACAATTTCTACTTATCACAATTATAAATATAATAGAATTTCTTAATAATTAATTTTGATTAAATACACAATACTCTTGAATACATAAAAACATTTATACAATAAAGTCTTTAGAAAGCATACTAATAATACTTAATGGTTAACATTTAACAAATAAGATGTAAGAACAAACTTATATACAAATATTAACAAAAACATTAGTTATGAGTCGCTGTTCAGACTTATAGTAGATAAGTCTTGGCAAGTCTTTGGAGCACTCATGTCGTTAGCCAAGGCCATTAAAATATCCAAAATCAGCTCCTTACTCAACTGTTTCAAACGGGGAAGTCTTGCGACTTTAATAAAATGATGAACGATTAAGTCCAGGGCATATTTCTTCATATCAGTTGCTTGCATACGATCTGCTGCTTCCAAAATTTGTATCACATTATCCACTGTTACGTTCATTTCTAAGTTTTGTTTGCAAAACGTCTGCAATCTGCTATTTGTGAAACCGTAAAAGTAAGGGGCTGAAAACAGGTACAATGAGTCCTCAGGTGGCATGTTTATGTCCCCATAATAAATATAACGAAGTAGAGAGTCAAATGAGGTCCTTGAAGGAGTCATTTCTCCTATCTGAATCTAAAAGATACACGTAACAATTAAAAACCATTAAATTTTTTTAAACAGTTGAACATTAAAATGTTTTACTAAGTCAAAACTGCTCGAGGGTCAAATGTAGACCCAAACGTGAATTATTGCTAATTTAAAAATAAATACAAACCTTTACTTTATTGTCAGGAGGCATAAATGATCTGAACATTGCTTCAAAATAGCTGCACCTGGCAGCTAATATTGTTTTATGAGCAGGAATAGCATTGCCATCAAGTACTAAATCGATATCACAAAATTCCAACCCTGTAAGACGTAAAAACATCGCCATATCCTGCTCAAGAGACGAGCCTGCCATGTCGAAATTTGTGTCGATTTGTACTTTAGGTTGTGGCATTTGTCTTCGTCGTATTATTTCAACCATCAGTCCTCTGTCTAACGATTCAAACTCTTTGCTCATCACAATCGCGTTATAATTTGGATCTTTCACGATAAACCTCAAGCAAAATTCCTTGATAAAGTCCAAAGCCAAAATGTCAGCGTTGTGAAGGGCTTCCAGGACGTTCTTCAAGCATATAGTAGCTCCCAAATATTGAATGCAAAGGTGTTCAAGTCGAAGCATATCAAATTTAACTGCAAGTCTATACACGTCCATCATTAAAAGCACAATTCGATTACTAAAGAGATCTTCGCCTTGCTTTGCCTTCTTTGTAGGATCAATACAGTCCATATAAATATAATTTAATACCATTTCAAACGCTTCAGGACTCGCATCTGGAAGTTTGACTTCCAAAGGGTCGCTTGTTGGAGAATCTTGCTGTTTTGTCTCTTTTGCTTGCCTTATCTTATTCCTTAAATACTTCGATCTGGCCGCAACTAAAGCTAAATGTGCAAGAATCTGTTTTTCTTCATGTCCCACAGTGAAGCGGACATCACAAAACTGCTTCAGTTCGAGGATTTTACCAAAATCATCATGTAAAGTACATTTTGGATAATTAGAGAATTGAAAACGGTACATTTCTCCACTACGGACGTTATTGTCAACTGTGCCCCCGAAAATAAACATGGCATCACCAACTACAGCAGCAGCGTGGAAAAGACGACCAGTGGGTACGTTAGAATCCACAGTTGGCAGAATGATGGACCATGTTTGGGTGTCTAGATCAAAACAGTGCAAATCGTTGGACACGGTGCTGTCTGCCGCCCCACCAAAAACGTACAAATGACGGTCGTAAGCCACCATTGTGTGTCCATAACGTCGAGCAGGTGGTGGCGGAGCTCCTCTTAAAATATGCTCAGTAGATATACGTGTCCATCTATTAAAATAAAAAAAATTAAAGTGGGAATGACAACTTTAAACATACAACATACGTTTTAGATTTGAAATTAAATTGGAACAACGAGTTTGTTATTTTTGCCCCACTTTGTCCACTGAAAACGAACATACTGTCTCGAGCTACTGCTACAGGAAAGTTGCAGCAAGTTGGAGGACATTCTCCTTTCTGGTCTACTTCTTCCCATGTACGACTGTCGCCCTATGAAGAAATTTAGCACTATGAAGCTTAAGAAGAAGAATTATATAAATCTTACATCAAGAGAAATTGTCCACATATCATTAAGTCTAGCGTTCCCATCATAGCCAGCAAATACCCACAGTTTATTATCAAAAACAGCTGCTCCATGTGCAGACCTGGGCACTGGGATTATCCCCACAAATCTCCATTCAACCCATTGCCCAGAATTAAATTTATATTCAAAGAGATCATTTTTGTTGGTCAAATTTGAATTGGAATGTATATCTCCAGTGTAACCCCCAAAAACAAACATTGATGAGTTGTGAACGACAGCAGAGTGGTGGTATCTCGGTGCAGGAGGGTTACCAGTAGCAAAGGCTCTTCCCCATGACATTTCTTTCACATCAAACCTCAACAAATCATTAAGCATACTTTTGCCATTATCTCCTCCGAACACATATATTGCTTCTTTGTAAGCTACCACAGTGTGTTTGCTTCGTCTATAAGTAGAACAAAAAGGGTAATTTTGCATAGAATGCGTTTTTTGGCATTGCCTTACCTTGCTCCAACAAATTCATCACATTCAGGCATTCTTCTCCATCGATGAACTGTTTCCAATGGACCAAATTCCAAAGTTAAGCCATTGTCAAATCCTGAAGAAGCTGCTTCAGCATTAGTAAAACCACTCATTTTGCAAACACTTTTTATTTAGATATTTTCTTTTATATTAGGCTATTATTTACAAACTATTGATTTTCATAGTTTTGAGGTTAATAACAACAAGAAGAGGAAGTGGTTATGAATAATTGCGGTGATATAACACAGATGGAGGATTTCTTCCTTTTTTACTGATTAAAAATGAATTAGGGGAAATGTCGTGGTTCTAATTGTACATAAAAATTGTTTTTGTACTACAAATTAAGAAACAATGTATCAACTTTATTGATTTATATGTACATTTCAGAAATTATCCTAGTGCAAATTACCTAAATACTTAATTATTTGTTGTCTAGAAGAACATGAATCAAAACACTTTGATTCCGAATTGTTTAGTATTTATAAAGTTTTAAACTATTAGTCTCAACTATTCTACATATATTTGTTCGATTTTAATAAATTTATTCAATCAATTTGTGATTGAAATCGTATGTAGGTACGCTTTCGTTCAACACTTTTCCTGCGTTATTTAATTGAGGACCCTGTAACATTTTAGTTTCAGCTCACTTTGGAATTTTGTTTACACCATCATTTTCAACGACATGTTATTCATATATTTCTTTTATTTTAATAGGATTATTAAATCGTTTTGTAATCGAAATTATACGTGCGCGTTTTCTTTCAACACATCTGCGTTCTTTCATCGAGTACGACCCTGTAACTTATTTGTTTACGTTCTTAGAATTCTAATTGCACCATTATTTTGTACGGTTTGTTTAACATACATAGCAATGGTTTTAACAAAATTAATTTGATGTTTAATGGTTCAAATCATACGAGCGCTTTTTTGTTTAGCACTTTCCTATGTTTTTCAATCGAGTTCGACCCTGTAACTTATTTATTAAAGCTATATTCGAAATTCTGTTTACACCATTATTTTCTACAGTTTGTTTTACCTATATATCATTGGTTTTAACAATATTATTAAACCATTTTGTGACTGAAATCTTACGTGCGCGTTTATGTTTAACTCTTTCCTGTGTTTTTTAATCGAGTTCGACCCTGTAACTTATTTATTAAAGCTATCTTCCAAATTCTGTTTACACCATTATTTTCTACAGTTTATTTTACCTATGTATCATTGGTTTTAACAAAATTATTAAACCATTTTGTGATTGAAATTTTACGTGCGCTTTTTTGTTTAACTCTTTCCTGTGTTTTTTAATCGAGTTCGACCCTGTAACTTATTTATTTAAACTATCTTCGAAATTCTGTTTACACCATTAGTTTCTACAGTTTGTTTTACCTATGTATCATTGGTTTTAACAAAATTATTAAACCATTTTGTGATTGAAATCTTACGTGCGCTTCTTTGTTTAGCACTTTCCTGTGTTTTTTAATCGAGTTCGACCCTGTAACTTATTTATTAAAGCTATCTTCGAAATTCTGTTTACATCATTATTTTCTACAGTTTGTTTTACCTATGTATCATTGGTTTTAACAAAATTATTAGACCATTTTGTGATTGAAATCTTACGTGCGCTTTTTTGTTTAGCACTTTCCTGTGTTTTTTAATCGAGTTCGACCCTGTAACTTATTTATTAAAGCTATCTTCGAAATTCTGTTTACACCATTATTTTCTACAGTTTATTTTACCTATGTATCATTGGTTTTAACAAAATTATTAAACCATTTTGTGTTTGAAATCGTACGAGCGCGTTTTTGTTTAACTTTTTCCTGTGTTTTTTAATCGAGTTCGACCCTGTAACTTATTTATTAAAGCTATCTTCGAAATCCTGTACGTCGGTCACTATTTCTTTTAATTTATATTTAATTTGTTGTAAGTATTGAATAATGTATTATTTTCTATTAATTACTAAATTTTTGTGTTTATATTATTCGGTTTTATAATGTACTTAAATATTAATAATACAAAATATTATTTTTAAAAGATCGTTGTTAACTGTTTAATAATACAATTTTGCTTCATATGGGCGATATCGCGATGTGACACTAGAGATAAAAAAGCGTCCTTGCTCGGGTTTTGTCAAGTTTGTGCTTAGATTAGTAAGCGTTTGTTTGCGGTATAGCAGGCACGGTAAAATTAAGTTATTATCCTGTTTAAAACGTGCATACATGAATCCTGTGCAGTCTTTTGTGGGTTTAACATGCAGTTAATGACACAGTTGGCTTCTTCCAAGAAGTAAGGTGGGATATTTTTAACTTGGCACTTTTAATTAGATTTCTAATTTACGATTAATAGCTGATGTGGCGTTACAATAACCTTTTTGTTTAAAAACGATACAATTTCCACTGTTGCAAAATTTCTATTGTTAGGTTCTTGCACGGTTACCTTCGTTTTTAAGGCAAACAGTATTCTACTTCAAACTTCATTTTTAAGTAAATGGTTAAAATTTTTCGCAATATTGAAGGATTATCCCGTCTAATAATTATCATATATATACTTAGCTGCAATAAGATCTTATGTGGCTAATAGTATTGCTTTTTAAAAATTCTATTATTAATATTACCTCATTATTTAATATTGGTGTTAAATTAATTAGGGATATTTAAATATGTCCTATTTAATTAAAACTAATATAACCAATATTCCAACAGGAAAATAGGCCAATTCTGGACACCTTGTGCTGTGGAGATTTGATTGGCAGTCCTTATGTGTGATTCCTGAATGTTGAAGTGTCTTCTATCCACTAGAAGCAGACGCAATGAGGGTAAGTGCTGTGCTACCTTTGCATTTAATTTATAAATTAAGTAGTAAAATAAATTATACACAGAGAAAATGGTGTTTCAGTTATGCTTTATTCAAATACTACGTGGTCTCATTCAATAGTTTTACCTTCTTTATTACAAGATGTAACCGAAAACTGTTAACACAACGAGATTCCCTACGTATTGTCACCCATATTTCACCAATCGGAAGTTTCAGAAAAACTGTTTACCAGAAAACAAATTCACGTGCGCGTATTTATGTTTAGAAGTTTTCCCTAATTATCCCATTATATAAATTAAATTTTCTTTCATTCAAAATATAATCAACAAATATTATCACTACGTAATTCTTCATATATTTTTAACTAAACTTCAATATAATTGTTTAACAGGTCGAAAATAGAAATGCGCAATTATATGTTTAGATTTTGTATCAATTAAATTTTATTCTTTACAAATAGGATTTAAAAACTCAGGTCACTGCGTGATTCTTCATATATTTTTAAATAAATTTCAATGTCTAACCCTTTCAGTATAATTACTATTATTATCGCGTTCAGAAGTGCCGCAAGGTAATTTTTTTAAGCCGCACTGGAAAACTGATTGCACCATTAGATTCTACGCATCGTTTTACATACCTACACCCTTTGAAAGTTTAGCAAATCTTTATCTACAAGAAAATCAACGAGGGCTTTTATTCGCTCCTAAAATTTTCCTAATTTACGCGTTTAACAGTGCCGGAGAGTACTCCTTTGACGCCGCACTTGAAAACTGATTGTACCATTAGATTCCACGCACTTTTCTACATACCTGAACCCTTTCAGTGTTTTCCAAGTCCTTCTAATTTCCAAGAAATTAAACAAGCGCTTTTTCTTGCTCTTATAATTTTCCTTATTTTTGCGTTTAGCATTGCCGGAAAGTACTTTCTCGACACAGCACTTGAAAACTGACTGCACCATTAGATTTTACGCACTTTTCTACATACGTGAACCCTTTCAGTGTTTTCCAAATCCTTCTAATTTCCAAGAAATTCAACGAGCGCTTTTTGTTGCTCTTATAATTTTCCTTGTTTTTGCGTTTAGCATTGCCGGAAAGTACTTTCTCGACATAGCACTTGAAAACTAACTGCACCATTAGATTCTACGCTCTTTTTTACATACCCGAACCCTTACAGTGTTTTCCAAATCCTCCTAATTTCCAAAAAATTCAACGAGCGCTTTTTTTGCTCTTATAATTTTCCTTATTTTCGCGTTTAGCAATGCCGGAAATTACTTTTTTGACACCACACTTGAAAACTGATTGCACCGTTACATTCTACGCACTTTTATACATACCTGAACCCTTTCAGTGTTTTCCAAGTCCTTTTAATTTCCAAGAAATTGATCAAGCGCTTTTTTTGTTCTTATAATTTTCCTTATTTTTGCGTTTAGCATTGCCGGAAAGTACTTTCTCGACATAGCACTTGAAAACTAACTGCACCATTAGATTCTACGCACTTTTCTACATACCTGAAACCTTTCAGTGTTTTCCATATCCTTCTAATTTCCAAGAAATTCAACGAGCGCTTTTTGTTGCTCTTATAATTTTCCTTATTTTCGCGTTTAGCAGTGCCGGAAATTACTTTTTTGACACCACACTTGAAAACTGATTGCACCGTTACATTCTACGCACTTTTCTACATAACTGAACCCTTTCAGTGTTTTCCAAATCCTTCTAATTTCCAAGAAATTCAACGAGCGCTTTTTGTTGCTCGTATAATTTTCCTTATTTTCTCGTTTACTAGTGCCGGAAATTACATTTTTGACACCGTACTTGAAAACTGATTGCACCGTTAGATTCTACGCACTTTTTTACATACCTGAACCCTTACAGTGTTTTCCAAATCTTTGTTCTTCTGCAATAAAAACTTTTATGACCTCCAGCATTTCTAATATTAGAATTATTAGTTAATTAATTTGTTGCATTGTTAATAATGTAATAATTTATTTTACAGGAACTCTGAACACTGTATGCCATGGGGTATGGATCGTGACAGTCCTGTTTCACTCCACAACATATCAGCGTCTAAAAGAAACATAAAAATGCTTTTTCCCGAATGGATGCAGAAGAATCTGCTGTCTATTACTAAAGAAAGGATTCACAGCAACTAATTGGTAAGTGGAAACATTTATTAATTGAGAAAAATAGGTTTGCATCAATGATATCAGCTTTTAGTCCTTAGGTAAAGTCTAGATGAATAGAAAGGAAGTTTTGGTATTTATTTTCATAATTATTGTATAAAGAAATTTTTTAAAAGCAAGTTACATACTTATAACCAATCGTCATAGTAGGGAATACGCAAATTGTTCTATTTTCATAATATTTGTTTACATGTGTTACTTCGTCATGTAAAATTTCATTTTTGACTATGCATTCTTAAAAATCTGAAATTATTAAAGCGTTCGTAAAAGCATATTTTTGGTTATTAAAAGATTGTAATTCTTACCATAAAAAAATTAAAATCTACACTTTCATGATGGATAGGTAACATTTTATTTTACATTTATTTGCATTTTTTCTTTTTATTTAAATTTACTTTAGTTAAATATTATAATATATAACATATAATAAATCCTTTTGTTTTACATTAAGTCTTATTTCTTATACTAATCAGTATCTAATTTAATTCAGATGTATTCATATCTTTTTTGGTTAATAGGACTAGTCATTCAGTGATGGACCTCTAAGCCAGAAAGTAGAATCATCGCGATCAGTGGAAGGCATCAGAACCACTAGGATATCAAGGACTACACTAAAGAAGTCCATGTCGGCTCAGTCAAGGCAGGAGGCACACCAATAAAATGTAATTAACATTTGTTTACTTTTTATGTTTTTCAGAAATTGTCTTTCGTTTTTATCATATTCAGAAGTTGTCTTTCTTTTATTCTTTACCTACCTTATGTATTTTTTCATTTACCTTTTCNCACTGAGGGAGAAGGATAAATACGGAGTCGCGGTAAATTATATAAGCTAGCTATCCAGCCGCTCTTTCCGAAGCCCCAACCTCATACAATGAACCACCTAGGCGCCATCAGCAGTTCATCTGAGTGGAACAACTTACTTAAGAGACCGTATAATATACCTAAGCGTGGCTGCTAAGAGCGAGCTATATGTATTAACTAAACGGAAACAAATGGCGGTGAAAAGGTTTGACTAAAAAACATTTATTCAGGCCTGCTATACGAAATATTAAACAAAATTTATGTTGGATAGGTAACAAATGTAAATTATAAGAAAATTGTAGAATATTTTTTTGAAAAATGTTTGCAAATACTTATTTTACTGACTTTTTTAGTATACCCTCCTAAAAAATACTTAAATTAATGAAAACATGATTAAAACAATTTTGTTTTATATTAAAAAGTGATGATTATTATTTTGTTCAAATAGTCGTACAAAATTTCGAATTTGAAAACTTANTAAATGGTATTAAAGGTGAATGTAATGCATAAAAATGTGGGTAATAACATCCGGTATACGGTTTTTGATTGCAGTGCAAATTAAAGCATATTTCATTGTTAAAACTCAAAAAAAAGTACGTAGAAATGTTAAACATAGAAAAGCGCAACTAAAATTTCTACATGTTATGCAATTATTTTGAAAGATGTTAAAGGTTAATATAATACATGAAAACGTAGAGAATAACATCCTGAAAACAGTTTTTGACTGCAGTGCAAATTAAAGCAAATTTCATTGTTAAAACGCAAAAAATACGTAGAAATGTTGAACATAGAAAAGCGCAACTAGAATTTCGACCAGTTCGATAATTATTTTGAATGGTATTAAAGGTGAATGTAATGCATAAAAATGTGGGTAATAACATCCGGTATACGGTTTTTGATTGCAGTGCAAATTAAAGCATATTTCATTGTTAAAACTCAAAAAAAAGTACGTAGAAATGTTAAACATAGAAAAGCGCAACTAAAATTTCTACATGTTATGCAATTATTTTGAAAGATGTTAAAGGTTAATATAATACATGAAAACGTAGAGAATAACATCCTGAAAACAGTTTTTGACTGCAGTGCAAATTAAAGCAAATTTCATTGTTAAAACGCAAAAAATACGTAGAAATGTTGAACATAGAAAAGCGCAACTAGAATTTCGACCAGTTCGATAATTATTTTGAATGGTATTAAAGGTGAATGTAATGCATAAAAATGTGGGTAATAACATCCGGTATACGGTTTTTGATTGCAGTGCAAATTAAAGCATATTTCATTGTTAAAACTCAAAAAAAAGTACGTAGAAATGTTAAACATAGAAAAGCGCAACTAAAATTTCTACATGTTATGCAATTATTTTGAAAGATGTTAAAGGTTAATATAATACATGAAAACGTAGAGAATAACATCCTGAAAACAGTTTTTGACTGCAGTGCAAATTAAAGCAAATTTCATTGTTAAAACGCAAAAAATACGTAGAAATGTTGAACATAGAAAAGCGCAACTAGAATTTCGACCAGTTCGATAATTATTTTGAATGGTATTAAAGGTGAATGTAATGCATAAAAATGTGGGTAATAACATCCGGTATACGGTTTTTGATTGCAGTGCAAATTAAAGCATATTTCATTGTTAAAACTCAAAAAAAAGTACGTAGAAATGTTAAACATAGAAAAGCGCAACTAAAATTTCTACATGTTATGCAATTATTTTGAAAGATGTTAAAGGTTAATATAATACATGAAAACGTAGAGAATAACATCCTGAAAACAGTTTTTGACTGCAGTGCAAATTAAAGCAAATTTCATTGTTAAAACGCAAAAAATACGTAGAAATGTTGAACATAGAAAAGCGCAACTAGAATTTCGACCAGTTCGATAATTATTTTGAATGGTATTAAAGGTGAATGTAATGCATAAAAATGTGGGTAATAACATCCGGTATACGGTTTTTGATTGCAGTGCAAATTAAAGCATATTTCATTGTTAAAACTCAAAAAAAAGTACGTAGAAATGTTAAACATAGAAAAGCGCAACTAAAATTTCTACATGTTATGCAATTATTTTGAAAGATGTTAAAGGTTAATATAATACATGAAAACGTAGAGAATAACATCCTGAAAACAGTTTTTGACTGCAGTGCAAATTAAAGCAAATTTCATTGTTAAAACGCAAAAAATACGTAGAAATGTTGAACATAGAAAAGCGCAACTAGAATTTCGACCAGTTCGATAATTATTTTGAATGGTATTAAAGGTGAATGTAATGCATAAAAATGTGGGTAATAACATCCTGTATACGGTTTTTGATTGCAGTGCAAATCATATTTCATTGTTAAAACTCAAAAAAAAGTACGTAGAAATGTTAAACATAGAAAAGCACAAATAAAATTTCGACCTGTTAAACAATTATTTTGAAAGATGTTAAAGGTGAATGTAATACCCAAAAGTATAAAAAGTATAAATACATCAGTATATTGTTAATTTCGGACATCAGCCCCCAAGTACTACTAAATAGAGAAACTACCGCATTCTTCAAATTCACAAAAGTTTAATTTATACAATGACCACGCATTAATATTCAAAACAAAGCTTTATTTGTACTTTATAGCAAATCCAGGGAACTGTTTTGTTCTCTAAGTCGGCCGTTCTGCATACGAGTGTTAAAGAGAGCAAGTATTCGGATAGTAAATGACAGACGATCACGCTCGAAATTAGGTACACTAATGTTAACGACATAAAGATCCTTTTTGTATTTAAAAAGTATTAAAAGTTGAGCACAACGACTACAATAATCGTAAAGCTATAAAACAATGAATCTGCTTTCAACTTTGGTTCGTTAATTTCCGAAATCAGCCCCAAGACACTATTAAATAAAGAAACTAACACATCTCCTGGTAATATAACGTTAATAAAGTTTATTTTATACAAAAATGCATTAATTTTTAAGACTAATTTTTAATTGCTGTTAGGACTATCAAAAGGTAAATGTATTCAAAGAATATAAGAGACAAATTATGCTTGATTTGTGTTAGATTTTTCATATCGACAAAAAGAGCCTAATTCATTTAAAAAAAATCAAAATGGTCTATAACTACTTCGATCATTGAATAGCTTTAAAACAGAAAAAGAGGTTTCAACTATGGGTGGTTAGTTTCCGAAGTTAAATCACAACCACCACGACAATTGTATTGGTTTAAAATAATGAAAATCTTTTCAACATTAATTTGTTAGTTTTGGAAATCAGGCCCGACGTAATATTACATAATATTAAATGGAGAAAGTAGCACATCTCTTAGTATTACAAGGTTAAAATAGTATGGTTCATACAAAAATGCATTAATTTTCAAGACTAATTTTCAATTTCTGTTAGGACTATCGAAGGTGAAGGTATTTGGAGAGAAAAATTACGCTTGAACGTTAATTTGTTAATTTCGCAAATCAGCCTCCACCCTTGTAATACAAATTCAAAAAAGTTTATTTCATACAAATATCACGACGAAATATTCAAAACAAAGCTTTATTTGCAATTTATAACAAATACATGGAACTGTCTGCTTTTCTCGGTCGACCGTTCAAGCATACGACAGTTAAAGAGAGCAAGTATTCGGAGAATAAAAGATAGACAATTACGCTCGAAAGAAAGCAAAATTGTTTTTAACAGCAAAAAGAGAGCTATATTATAGTAATAAATATAAAAAATAGGCTATAGCCATCTCAATTATGCTATAATTTTCGAACAATGAAGGAGCCTTCAAGTTTGGTTTGGTCTTATAAAATTCAAACAAAAATGAACAAGTTTGGTTTGTTAATTTCCGAAATTACTCTCCACGTATTACACAATAGACAAACTAATAAATTTTCATTGTAATACAAACTGAAAGGATTTAAATACGTTGGCGGTTGTTTCTTAAAAAAATAATTAACTTTTAACCCCCTTTGGTGTTGATTTCACATTAATACTAGTTACCGTCCCTTATTTAAACCCACTGTAAACAAAATGCAATATTAGGTACAATTACCGTTTTTACCTTGACTTTTAAGTTTATAATTCAAAATAAGGGGAAATTCTTCATCTCGTAACAGACTATTTTTAAACTCTAAGTTTAATCGAAAAATTTTTCAAACAAAACGTACTCCCTATTTAAAGGTAAGACATCGAAAATAGAAAAAAAGAAGGTTTCGTTTAAATGACAACAAAAAGTTATAGGAAAAAGTTGTTCATAATGCTAAAATTCGCCGCGATTCTTTGCATAGCCCCGTATTTTGGCATTCTGAACAACTTTTTCATATAACTTTTTTCGATTGAACCTATATTTCACATGGGAACCACTTAAACGAAAGCTTACTTTTTTTATTTTTAAACACTCTGTATAGTAAATCAAATTTGGATATCACAGACGATCTTGTATTAAAATGGGGAACAAGTTTTGTTTAAAAAATTTTTCGGTGAAACTTGAGGTTTGACCATGGAGTGCATATTGCATACTTTTTGGGCCATATTGTATATTACGTTTATGGTCTCCTTAATNTTTATAACTATTTATAACTAAAACAAGCCAAAATGTCTTACTCTGTCGCTCGAGCGTTCAAGCACACGGCTGCTAAAGAGAGCAAGTATTCGGAGAATAAAAGATAGACAATTACGCCCGAAAAAAGCAAAATTGTTTTTAACAGCAAAAAGAGAGCTATATTATAGTAATAAATATTAAAAAAAGGCTATAACCATCCCAATTATGCTATAGTTTTGAAACAATGAAGGAGCCTTCAAGTTTGGTTTGGCCTTATAAAATTCAAACAAAAATGAACAAGTTTGGTTTGTTAATTTCCGAAATTACTCTCCACGTATTACACAATAGACAAACTAATAAATTTTCATTGTAATACAAACTGAAAGGATTTAAATACGTTGGCGGTTGTTTCTTAAAAAAATAATTAACTTTTAACCCCCTTTGGTGTTGATTTCACATTAATACTAGTTACCGTCCCTTATTTAAACCCACTGTAAACAAAATGCAATATTAGGTACAATTACCGTTTTTACCTTGACTTTTAAGTTTATAATTCAAAATAAGGGGAAATTCTTCATCTCGTAACAGACTATTTTTAAACTCTAAGTTTAATCGAAAAATTTTTCAAACAAAACGTACTCCCTATTTAAAGGTAAGACATCGAAAATAGAAAAAAAGAAGGTTTCGTTTAAATGACAACAAAAAGTTATAGGAAAAAGTTGTTCATAATGCTAAAATTCGCCGCGATTCTTTGCATAGCCCCGTATTTTGGCATTCTGAACAACTTTTTCATATAACTTTTTTCGATTGAACCTATATTTCACATGGGAACCACTTAAACGAAAGCTTACTTTTTTTATTTTTAAACACTCTGTATAGTAAATCAAATTTGGATATCACAGACGATCTTGTATTAAAATGGGGAACAAGTTTTGTTTAAAAAATTTTTCGGTGAAACTTGAGGTTTGACCATGGAGTGCATATTGCATACTTTTTGGGCCATATTGTATATTACGTTTATGGTCTCCTTAATTTTAATACCATCATTTTCCCTTATTTTTACCAGCTTTATTTTCATCGTCATAGACGATGATATTCAAAGTCAAATAATAATTTCCAGCAAAGAAACATAACAGTCTACTATCTGATTATAAAAAAGGCAATTATGACGGAACGAGGGTGATTAGATAAAATTCTAACCACTGACCGAATGTCCTTTGTAACACACGCCTGAATCACACCATGAAAGTAAATTACATACAATGTATAATAATAGCAGATACTAGTGAAAAATTGCTATAGATTGAAAAATTTTACAATAAGGAAATGGTTGAACAACGAAACAGTAAATTTTACAAAAGATGCTTTTTGGTATTTTAAAAACTAAAACAATTTTGGTACTATAACGATTTAATTCAAATAATCAGTTTTCGTTCAAAAACTACGAAAAGATTAAAGATTAAGATCCAAAATTAATATTTAGACATGTGGGGTCTGTGCTAAAATTAAATTATTTTCAATTACATTAGATAATTAATATTTAAATGGTGATTTACTGCGTTTTTCATGTTTTTTAAAAGTATTTTTATAATAACAACAAAATTATCAAAAAGTGGTCATGTATCAAAGAAATCGAAGTAAATTCAAAATTTCGCGGGCTGTTTTAATACATCCAGATTCTGGCGTTAGTAATACTTCAACAATTAAAAAGTATAATGGCCGACACCAGCAACAATTAAAAATACTGATGGCCGATTACCACAACAATGCTTCAACAATAGAAAAAGTATGATGGCCGACACTATTAACAATTGACAATTATAATGGCCGCTATAGGGATTTTCAAATTTCAAACACTGGGTTATTAATATTGAAGCTTGCTCTTCAATAAAAATTTTCTAGTCTTTTGTCAGTATCTATCGTTCGGGAAATTTATTATTTGATGCATGACATTTCATAAATCTGTAATTTTACAGAAATGTAAGTTCTTTGGACATCCTATTTCTGCTATCCTGCGTTAGAGAGCGCCATTAATTTGTATATACCAGGAGTTAATTTAATGCAATGTTATTAGAAAGAGTTTACATTCGACTTCTGTTTTTAACATTGTTAATATTTTCAAACAGTTCTTTTCTTAAATTGATATCAAATAATAAAACAATACAATTTTGTTAAGCGTTGAAACTATAGCACAGAGAACGAGGAGAAATTATAAAAATGACTTACATTTCACTTTGTAACAAATGTACCCACTCAGGATGCCGATTTTCCTTATTCGCTGCTCTAAACTTAGATAATTCGAAACCAAATTATTACATATTTAAACAATTCTAGTCTGTAAACTAATTAAAATTATTGCTGTAATAAATAAACAAATCGATGAGTTTTTAAAATAAATTGATAGAAACTACCAGATGTGGATCGAACTCATTAGTTCTCATCGGCACCTCACAGGTAGCTTCGTTAAATCGCCGAAACTTTTTGTATAGCCAGTTTACAACAAAATGTCATATATTATCCATTAAATAGTTATTTTTACAATATATTGAAGGTTTTGTTTGTGAAAATTATCGAGTTACAAGTAATCATGTTACTTGTGTAGGAAAATATGTTCCATCATTAAAACCTTTGTACATTTTCATGGATGTCTTTAAACGATACTTTACAATAATCAGTAACTAATTAGTAATTGGTTACTAAGTACCTACTTTTCTTGTAGTTCCAAATAACAATATGTAAGGATTTTCAACAAAGACGTTTTTAGAAATATTTCTAATTAATTCAATCTTTCTACATAATATTCATATGTAATGTTTTGTATTTTGTTTCGACGAAGTTATTTTGCTACTTTCGTGAAAAAGAACTGTAAGTAATTTTCAGTCAAGTTATTATTTGTTAGAGTGGCAATATTTGCCGAATGTTGGGTTGCCTATATGCATATACGTATTACAAAATAATTGCAAAATGAAATAAATTAACGCCTCAACTAGATCTACATTAAGAAATACAAGTTAAAGATAATAATTCATCAATCTCCATCAATACAACAGAATATTTACCTCATTTACAGGCTTTATTCTTAATTGTCCCGGCGCCTCCACCAAAATTTTGCTAATATTTTTTGTTAATGGTCAATAATCTATATCTTCGAACAAAATACAAATTATTACATGGGAAATATAAGGTAAAAAGGCTTAATAAGTTAGAAATATTTTTAAATACATCTTCTAAAATTTAGACGAAACCTCTTAGATACTAATATTTAGAGTTTTAAATTGTGACACTCCTGGTCCGCGCTAGAGCCGACCCAATTCGCGCAATTTGCCCTATCCTACACGTTTTAGTGTTTTCCTGAGTCCACAGGGTGGCTCATATTTTCGGACTGAGTGCTCCGATCTCTGTGGGACTGTTATCAAAATTTTCTGGAGATGCTGAGCTCTGCGTCAAGAGTAAAAGCGCCCACCGACGAGGTTCCGTTTCGGAGTTATGGCTGTCGGAAGTTTTAGCCAAGTGTTATTTTCGAAATCGAGGATTAAATGTTTAGGACAACATATCTGGCGAACTATTAAAGATAGCGAAAAAATTCTTTCACCAGCGGTTGGCCAGCACCTAAGTGCACAGGAAAAAATTAAATTCGAAGAAAAAAAATTCAAAAATATTTGAAAATTTTGAATTTTTCATCACCACCGAATGCGACCGCATACGGCTCAAAACGTTCGCGCTGAGACGGGGCAGCCGTCTGTGAAATAATTTTTCCGATAGGTCCTACCGTTTTCCAGCCACAGCTCGCGAAACGTCAAACTCAGGAGCTGCGCGCTCGCGAACATGGCCGCGGTTAAAAATCCATAGCTCCGCAGACGTACGTCCGATACGTACCAAAATGGGCTCGTTCGAAGCCCAATGAATGGGGCAAGTTTTGTACGGAAGCAGTTTTATATCGAGACTCTCCTGGTCTACGCCAGAGACGACCCAATTCGCGGAATTTACTTTTTGTTCTTTTTAGCGTTTTTCTGAGGTCACAAGATGGCCCCTGTTTCCGGACTGTGTTGTCCGATCTGTATGGGAGTGTTACCAAAATTTTCCAGAGAAACTCTGCTCTGTGTCAAGGGTAAAAGCGCCCTCCTAC
>NW_020438979.1:130140-186492 GCF_000699045.2 Agrilus planipennis | reverse complement strand
AGCCGACCCAATTCGGTAAGGATTTTCAACAAAGACGTTTTTAGAAATATTTCTAATTAATTCAATCTTTCTACATAATATTCATATGTAATGTTTTGTATTTTGTTTCGACGAAGTTATTTTGCTACTTTCGTGAAAAAGAACTGTAAGTAATTTTCAGTCAAGTTATTATTTGTTAGAGTGGCAATATTTGCCGAATGTTGGGTTGCCTATATGCATATACGTATTACAAAATAATTGCAAAATGAAATAAATTAACGCCTCAACTAGATCTACATTAAGAAATACAAGTTAAAGATAATAATTCATCAATCTCCATCAATACAACAGAATATTTACCTCATTTACAGGCTTTATTCTTAATTGTCCCGGCGCCTCCACCAAAATTTTGCTAATATTTTTTGTTAATGGTCAATAATCTATATCTTCGAACAAAATACAAATTATTACATGGGAAATATAAGGTAAAAAGGCTTAATAAGTTAGAAATATTTTTAAATACATCTTCTAAAATTTAGACGAAACCTCTTAGATACTAATATTTAGAGTTTTAAATTGTGACACTCCTGGTCCGCGCTAGAGCCGACCCAATTCGCGCAATTTGCCCTATCCTACGTTTTAGTGTTTTCCTGAGTCCACAGGGTGGCTCATATTTTCGGACTGAGTGCTCCGATCTCTGTGGGACTGTTATCAAAATTTTCTAGAGATGCTGAGCTCTGCGTCAAGAGTAAAAGCGCCCACCGACGAGGTTCCGTTTCGGAGTTATGGCTGTCGGAAGTTTTAGCCAAGTGTTATTTTCGAAATCGAGGATTAAATGTTTAGGACAACATATCTGGCGAACTATTAAAGATAGCGAAAAAATTCTTTCACCAGTGGTTGGCCCGCACCTAAGTGCACAGGAAAAAATTAAATTCGAAGAAAAAAAATTCAAAAATATTTGAAAATTTTGAATTTTTCATCACCACCGAATGCGACCGCATACGGCTCAAAACGTTCGCGCTGAGACGTGGCATCCGTCTATGAAAGAATTTTTCCGATAGGTCCTACCGTTTTCCAGCCACAGCTCGCGAAACGTCAAACTCAGGAGCTGCGCGCTCGCGAACATGGCTGCGGTTAAAAATCCATAGCTCCGCAGACGTACGTCCGATCCGTACCAAAATGGGCTCGTTTGAAGCCCAGTGAATGCGGCAAATTTTTAGATGAAAGCAGTTTTACATTGTGACACTCCTGGTCCGCGCTAGAGCCGACCCAATTCGCGCAATTAGCCCTATCCTACGTTTTAATGTTTTCCTGAGTCCACAGGATGGCTCATATTTTCGGACTGAGTGCTCCGATCTCTGTGGGACTGTTATCAAAATTTTCTGGAGATGCTGAGCTCTGCGTCAAGAGTAAAAGCGCCCACCGACGAGGTTCCGTTTCGGAGTTATGGCTGTCGGAAGTTTTAGCCAAGTGTTATTTTCGAAATCGAGGATTAAATGTTTAGGAGAACATATCTGACGAACTATTAAAGATAGCGCAAAAATTCTTTCACCAACGGTTGGCCCGTACCTAAGTGTACTGGAAAAATTTTATTTCGAAGAAAAAAAAAATTAAAAATTTTTGAAAATTTTGAATTTTTCATCAACACCGAATGCGACCGCATACGGCTCAAAATGTTCGCGCTGAGTCGGGGCATCCATCTGTGAAAGAATTTTTCCGATAGGTCCTACCGTTTTCCAGCCATAGCTCGCGAAACGTCAAACTCAGGAGCTGCGCGCTCGCGAACATGGCCGCGGTTAAAAATCCATAGCTCCGCAGACGCAAGTCCGATCCGTACCAGAATGGGCCCGTTCGAAGCCCAATGAATGCGGCAAGTTTTCGACGCAAGCAGTTTTATATTGTGACACTCCTGGTCCGCGCTAGAGCCGACCAAATTCGCGCAATTTACCCTATCCTGCGTTTTGGTGTTTTCCTGAGTCCACAGGATGGCTCATATTTTCGGACTGGGTGGTCCGATCTCTATGGGAGCACCATCAAAATTTTCTAGAGATACTGGGCTCTGCGTCAAGAGTAAAAGCGCCCACCTACGAGGTTCCGTTTCGGAGTTATGGCTGTCGGAAGTTTTAGCCAAGTGTTATTTTCGAAATCGAGGATTAAATGTTTAGGAGAACATATCTGACGAACTATTAAAGATAGCGCAAAAATTCTTTCACCAACGGTTGGCCCGTACCTAAGTGTACTGGAAAAATTTTATTTCGAAGAAAAAAAAAATTAAAAATTTTTGAAAATTTTGAATTTTTCATCAACACCGAATGCGACCGCATACGGCTCAAAATGTTCGCGCTGAGTCGGGGCATCCATCTGTGAAAGAATTTTTCCGATAGGTCCTACCGTTTTCCAGCCATAGCTCGCGAAACGTCAAACTCAGGAGCTGCGCGCTCGCGAACATGGCCGCGGTTAAAAATCCATAGCTCCGCAGACGTACGTCCGATCCGTACCAAAATGGGCTCGTTCGAAGCCCAGTGAATGCGGCAAATTTTTAGATGAAAGCAGTTTTAAATTGTGACACTCCTGGTCCGCGCTAGAGCCGACCCAATTCGCGCAATTAGCCCTATCCTACGTTTTAGTGTTTTCCTGAGTCCACAGGATGGCTCATATTTTCGGACTGAGTGCTCCGATCTCTGTGGGACTGTTATCAAAATTTTCTAGAGATGCTGAGCTCTGCGTCAAGAGTAAAAGCGCCCACCGACGAGGTTCCGTTTCGGAGTTATGGCTGTCGGAAGTTTTAGCCAAGTGTTATTTTCGAAATCGAGGATTAAATGTTTAGGACAACATATCTGGCGAACTATTAAAGATAGCGAAAAAATTCTTTCACCAGCGGTTGGCCCGCACCTAAGTGCACAGGAAAAAATTAAATTCGAAGAAAAAAAAATTCCACGTACTACTAAATAGAGAAACTGACACATTCTCCATGTAATACAAGTTCAAAGAAGTTTAATTTGTACAAAGGTCACGCATTAATATTCAAAAGAAATCTTTATCTGCAATTTATATAACAAATCCAGAGAACTGTCTGGTTCTTTCGGCCGACAGTTCAGGCATACTACTGTTAATGAGAGTAAGTATTCGGAGAATAAATGACAGACTATCACGCTCGAAATTAGGGACACTATTCTTAACGACATAAGGATCCTTTTTCTATTTAAAAAATATTAAAAGTAGTCCACCACCAAGACGATAATCGTAAAGCTTCAAATCAATGAAACAGCTTTCATCTTTGATTCGTTAATTTCGAAAAGCAGCCCCCACACAATTAAATAAAGAAACTAGCACATCTCCTAGTAATACAACGTTAATATAGTTTATTTTATTATACAAAAATGCATAATCTTCAAGGAAAATATTTAATTTATGTATAGGACTATCGAAGGTAAAAGTATTCGGTGAATATCAGATAGGAATCACACTTAATTTGAATTTCACTATTCACAAGAATATTCCAATTCGACTAGAACTACATACTTCGATAATCTTATAGCTTTAAAACAACCAAAATGCTTTCAATATTAATTCGTTAATTTCGGAAATCATCCCCTACATATCACTAAATAGAGAAACTACCACATCTTCGAGCAATACAACGTTAATAAAGTTTATTTCATACAAAAATGCATTAATCTAAATCTAATCTAAGTAGAAAAACTAACATTCTCCATGTAATACAAGTTTTACAAAGTTTAATCTATACAAAGATTCATACTCAAAACAGATTTTTATTTGTAATTTATAAGAAATCCAGGGAAATGTCTGGTTCTCTCGGTCGACCGTTCAAGCATACGACTGTCAGAGAGAGCAAGTATTCGGATAATGAATGATGGACAATCACGCTCGAAATTAGGTACAATAATCTTAACGACAAATGGTTCCTTTTTCTATTTAAAAAATATTAAAAGTTGTCTACATCCACCACGATAATCGTAATGCTTAAAATCAATTAAACAGCTCCCAGCTTTAATTCGTTAATTTCGGAAATCAGTCTCCACGTAATATTAAATAGAAAAATTAGAGCATCTCCTAATAATATAAGGAGGTTAATAAAGCTTATCTAACAATGCATAAATTTTTAGACTAATTTTCAATTGCTGTTAGTACTATCAAAGAGAGTAAGTATTCGGAGAATATAAGATACAAATTAGGCTTGATTTGAGTTACACTATTCTTATCGAGAAGAACAGTTCAAAAATATTCCAAATAGGCTACAACTACTTCGATAAGCCTATACTTTTACAACAACGAAAAAGCCTTCAACGTCAATTCGTTAATTTCGGAAATCATCCCCCATGTATTACTAAATAGGGATAATTACGCATCATCTAGTAAGACAACTGTATATTATATACTTACATTATTTTCAATTTTATTTGATAATTAACATTTAAATGATGATTTACTACGTTTATAATGTTTTTTTAAAAGTACTTTTATAATAACAGTAAGACAAGCATCAATAAGTGGTCATGTATCAAAACAATATCGAGGTAAATTCAAAATTTCGCGGGCTGTTTTAATACATCCAGATTCTGGCGTTAGTAATACTTCAACAATTAAAAAGTATAATGGCCGACACCAACAACAATCGAAAATAATGATGGCCGATAACCACAACAATGCTTCAACAATAGAAAAAGCATGATGGCCGACACTAGTAACAATTAACAATTATAATGGCCTCTACAGGAATATTACTGGTTTCAGCCATGAAACAGTAAAAACGAGAGTACAATACAAACTAGATATGTCGTAAAACTTTCAAATACTGGTTTAATAATGTTGTAAATAATAAAACGCTACAATTTTAATAAGCGTTGAAACTATAGCACAGAGAAAGAGGAAAGAGGATAAGAATGACTTACATTCAACTTTGTAACAATTGTTCCTACTGAGCATGCCGGTTTTCCTTATTCGCTGTTCTGAAATATAAGAAAATCAATTAATTTTACTTCCCAATGCTACTTAGATAATAATTCTAGTCTCTAAACAACAGAAAATGATTACTGCAATAAATAAATAAATCGATGAGATTTTAAAATAAATAATTATAGCACTGCTCAGATTGATCGAAACTACCAGATGTGGATCGAGCTCATTAGTTCTCATCGGCACCTCACAGGTAGCTTCGTTAAATCACCGAAACTTTTAAACCTTTTCATATAGTCAAAGTTTAAAACAAAAGGAATAAATATATTACCTATTAAATAATTATCTCTACGGTATATTTGAGGTTTCCTTGTGGAAAGTATTGAATTACAAGTAATAATGTTGCTTTCTTAAGAAAATATGTTCCTTCATTTCATTCCCAGTTATTCTTAGATTGTAACATTTGCTGTATGTTGAGTTTTCTATGTAGGTATTATATTACTAATTGAAGTTAAATTGTAAAATGAAAATTATAAATTAACATCCCTAAGTATGCCCACATGGTAAAAATATAATTTAAAAATGAAAATTCATAAATCTACCTCAATACAACCGAATTTTTAGCTCAATTATAGCCTTTGTTCGAAATTATCAAAACGCCTCCATCAAAATGCCAATAATATTTTTCGTTAACTGTAGAAAATGTTTGTGTACCTTCATGAATGTATATAAATGATGCTTTACAAACAAAAATAACTAATTAGTAATTATAAACTAAATCTCCACTTTTTAGTAGTTCCAAATAAGACTATGTAAGGATTTTCAACGAAATTTTAAAGGAAGACGTTTTTAGAAATATTTCTACATAATATTAATATGTAATATTTTGTATTTTGTTCGAAGATATTTTTTAGTTACTTTCGTGAAAAAGAACGGTTCGTAATTTTCATTCTAGTTATTATTTATTAGCGTTGCAATACTTGCTGAATGTTAGGTTGCCTATATGTCTATTATACGTATTACGAAATAACTGTAAAATGAATTATATTAGCGCCTTAACTGCGTCTACTTGGAAAAAATATAAGTTAAAGATGATAATTCATCAATCTATTTCAATACAACAGTATATTTACCTCAATTATAGACTACATTCTAAATTATCCCGGCGCCTCCACCACAATTTTGCTAATATTCTTTTGTTAATTGTCGATAATGTTTACGTATCTCCATTAATGTCTAATTTTCGACATAAGGACAATACTTTACAATAAAAATTAACTAGATACTCGAAATTGGTGCCTAAATAGCTGCTTTCTTTTTAGTAACTCCAAAATTTGATGAGTTTTCATCAAATATGAACTCTTATGGCGTTATGACATTAAAATGTATTAACAATATCCAGTTGTATAGTAAAGTACATTAATAAATTTTAATCTTTAAATTACATTTTTTCCATATAGACGATGTACTGCCTACGGCGAGGGGTGCTAATTTATTTCATTTTACAATTAAATTGCAATTTGTGATATAATATACATATAGGCAACCCAACATTCAGCAAATATTGCAACTCCAATAAATAACTAGAATGAAAATTAGGAAACGTTCTTTCTAACGAAAATAACTAATACTATGTCAAACAATAACAAAATATGTAATATTTTCAAATACATCTAAAATTTGGATCAAAACTCTTACATATCATTATTTAGAATTACCAAAAAAGCACGAATCCAATAACTAATTACGCGCATTTAGTGAATATGCACTGTAAAGTAATGTTTAAATGTGGAAAATAAAACATTCAAGAAGATACACCCATTTCAATTACTATCAATTAAAAAATATCGTATTATTAAAATTATGGTGGAGGCGCCGGGACAATTTAAAGTAAAGCTCACAATTGAGGTAAATATCCGGATATACTGAGGCAGATTGATGAATTATGATCTTTAACTTTTATTATTTTCATGTAGACGTAGCTAGGGATACTAATTTATTTATTTTTACAATTAATTCGTAATACGTATCATATACATATATAGACAACCCAACATACAGCAAATGTTGGAACTCTAATAAACAATAACTTGAATGAAAATTTAGAAGCGTTTTTAACCACAAAAATAATCTTCGAACAAACTGCATAATATTACGAAGGAATATTACGTAGAAATACTTACCTAACCAATTAGAAATGTTTTCAAAAACATCTTCTACTAAAATTTGGTTGAAAACCTTTAGATATTGTGACTTGGAGTTACAACACTAACAGCTTTTTAGGTTCTAGTTTCGAGTATCTAGTTAATTTTTATTGTAAAGTATTATCCTTATGTCGAAAATTAGACATTAATGAAAATATGTAAACATTATCAATAATTAACAAAAAATGCTACTAAAATTTTGGTGGAGGCGCCGGGCAATTTAAAGTCAAGCCTATAATTGATGTAAAGATTTGGATATACTGATGTAGATTGATGAATTATCATCTTTAGCTTTTATTGTTTTCATGTGAATGCAGTTAGGGATGCTAAGTTATTTCATTTTACAATTAATTCGTAATACGTATGGTACACATATAGACAACCCATCAATCAGCAAATATTGCAACTGTAATAAGCAATAACTAGAACGAAAATTAGGAACCGTTCTTTCTCATGAAAATAACAAATACTATCTTCGAACAAACTGCATGATATTACGTAGGAATATTACGTAGGAAAACTTACCTAACTTATTAGAAATGTTTTTTTTTTAGTGAAGTCTCTTCTGAAATTTTGTTGAAAGCCTTCACATATTGTGATTTTTTGGTTTATCATTTATTTGTAACGTACTCCAAATTGAGATTTATCTATTTGAATTTTCGTTATTATTCGTTTCACTTATTTAAATGGAGAAGTAGTAATTAATAAAAAAGTAACGACATTTATTTTATAATTCAATACGTCTTATCGACAAAACGTCAATGTAATTAAAAAGTGAAAATAAATTCTTGTCTCAGTGCTATTGTTTTATTCATAATTGAATGTCAATCTGAATAGAAGCAAGGAGGCGTTTGCTACTGATAATGATTTTCACAGAATTCTTAATTAGTACCTAACATTCCTGTTTGTTAATTTAATTTACAAAAATGACAAGGAAAATATAGATAACGTCAATTTCCAAGAATCAGAGATACCTACACTAAATGAAACCATATAAAACGCAAATTAAAAAATATATTAACTTTTAGAATTGAAGAAAGAAACAGAAGATGACGATATGGGCGTTTTTGTTGATAAATAATAATTATAGATAAAATAAGATTATCAAACAACAGGCAACGGCCATCTTGTGATATTTGCTGTTAACGGTACTTCAACGGAGGAACCTTTGGCGTGCTGATGAGGACTAATAAGTTCGAAGTGGCGATCTACGTCTGGTAGTTAGTAGTAGGAAAAAGGAAAGAAGACGTAAAATTGATGCAGCAGAAGAAATATGACTAGACATCGGTAAAATAACATGTAGAAGTTGAAATCGATGGCAAATGCGGAAATGCAAAATATCTACCCCTATTCGACGAATAACAGCCTCAATTTATGCAGAAAGATTCCGTCTTGTCGTTCAGCCGCAGCAAACGCAAACCTTAATTCTTTTCCGATAGAAACTGCAGTATTAAAATAAAATTAACTTCTTTGGATGGAAAACGAGGCTTTTTTCCAGTTAAATTTCCCATTTAGAACGCAACCGCGCGACATCTGCCAACGGAAACAAATTACGAAAATATGACAAACACAGAACTTACTGACTTGAATTTGAATTACATAGTTTAAATAGTAGAAAAACGGTAATTTGTACCAACGGATCCTAATGGAAAGGGAAAATAGAAAAAAATGTTTTTTTCATTCTAAAATATGCATTTAAGAACCACTGTTGCATTAAGCATTCAAAATGATATTTATTTTATTTTGAAATTGTTCTAATAACATCATTATGAGCTTCAAACATTTGTCAAATCATTGGTTTTCTATTGAAGAGAATTTTTGAAAAGGAAAATTTTTACTTGTGGATTTTTCTGCCCAAGTGGTTTGAAACGTTTTTAGTGTAAATTTACACTCAAATACCATAGAAAACATTGCGAGATTATCCTTTGGATATCCTCATCCAAAAGAATAGCAGAAGTGATTAATATCAAGAAATTAGCAGTATAACGTCATCTACAGATATTTAATGCTATTTATTTAATTAACTTGGAGATAACATCAAATTCCAATAATTTATCTTCGAATTAAAGTATCTTTAGCAAAAACAGCTTTTGTATGAATTGATAATAGTTTAGTGTATATTTTCGTTTGTGTTTTTACACCCATCATCATCATAAGGTCGTCGGTCCTAAAACTGGTTGGACTCGCACTTCCACTCTTTCCTATCCTGAGCTAATCATCGCATTTCCCTAAAACTGGAACAACCCTTATCCTTAACTATTTGCGAAAGTAATCTAATCTAGATCTACCTTTACCCCTCCTAACTCCCGTTTCTGCCACTAATATGTCTCTGACTAGACCTTCATGCCTGAGAAGGTGTCCTACAAACCTATCTCGCTTATTGCTTATTGACTCCCATAGAGTCATCTGTTCTCTTACTCTTACTAATACCTCTTCATTTCTAACCTTCTCTATCCACGGTATCCTCATCATTTGTCTGTAGCACCACATTTCGAACGCTTCTAACCTTTTCTTTTCTGCAGCGCCCACTGTCCATGTTTCGCACCCGTACAGCGCCGTGCTCCAAACATACACCATTAACAACCTTTTTCGAATTTCTAAATCAATCGTTCACGTGCATAGAAGTGACTTCTTTTTATTGAAGGCGACTCGGTCCTGCGCTATCCTCTGCTTTATATCCCTACTACTCCCTCCGTCCTGACTTATCTGACTTCCTAGATATATAAAATCGGCCACTTGTTCTAATTTTTCGTCTCCTATCTTTATATTCGCTACTTTTCCTTCTTTTGCATACCAGTATTTTTGTTTTACTTTCATTTATTTTCATTCAGTACTGTTTTAGACCCTGGCAAAGTGAAATTTATTGTATGTATAAAGAACTTCTATATCGTCTAAATTCTAATTTCGTTAGACTTACGTTAGGATAAGTATCGGGACCGAGCATAATTCGATGATAAATGATAGGAGACGACGATTCCGATATATAGGAGGAAGGGTCAATCCCTGGAGCACCGAAAGCGCTCCAGGAGACAGCTAATGGCTGCAGAGGCATCTCCTCGATAGATTACACCGTTGGGATTCCAACTTCGAAACGGCAACTTTCTAATCCACGATTTGCAAACTGCTTTGTTGCCTGCGCCTGCCTCTTGGTTCTGTACTAGTTGTGCCACTTCTATTTGCTACGTCGCTCATGATATCATCAAGTAAAAATTCGAAGAAGGAAATCTAAAGGATCGTTCAATGTTGATATTTTTCAAATGGTTCAATTGGAGAATAACAAGTATTGCTGGAAGAATTGTCGTACAGATGAAGACTTATTGACTCAAACTGTCGTGACGAACACGTATTGAATTTCGTTTTTTTTTCAATGGTTTTATCTAAAACTTTTCGTGTCAACTCACGTGGACGACCATTTGCCAGTCAACAAATCATTGATGATGAAAAGTCTTGTGCGAAACGGCTGCCAAAAAACGGGGAGGATCATATATTTGTAAGAAATAAATGTCAAATGTGTCAAAAATTTATCAGTAGAACAAGTTCGTAATTAAAAGCCGGTGTTATGGACGAAAAAATTTTATTCCAGCCTTGTAGGACGTGATCTAAAGGCCAGTTGACTGGCTTAATAAATTGCGTTAATTATAAATTTGTAACATTTATTACACTGCAATCTTTAATTACTAAATAAAGTATGAGCCAAAAACAAATTAGATTAGCATTTTTTTTTGTTGTCAAATGGAGTATATTCCACCAACGTATTAGGTTCATAAAAAGCATTTATAAACCCACAAATGTGATAAAAATGGTTAACAATTTCAGCAGAAGGAATCTTAATAACATCGCTTATTGAAACAGTTACATTCTGTAGTATTTAACTAACGGCATAACGCATGCCACGTAAGGAAAATGTACGAAATTAATAATCTTTGATGTAGGTACCTAAATTATACATAGACATCAAACATACAAGTTGCACGTACTGTACGCGATTCGCTATTTGTTTTCAAGAAGAAAACATATTAGCTACATGTACATACACATATGTAAAACATTGAATTTAATTATTAGACAAGAACCAGCGTAAGTAGGCTTGTGTCTAGCCTGCATTCTAATATTTACTGCAATATGAGGATGCTAAGTAAACGTTTAATGTTGGCAAAACCTGGTAAACCATCTGCTTGCTGAGTTTCTACCAAGAAATTTATTAAGATGTACCTAGTCGTTTTAAATACACATACTGTTGTATCTACCTGATGATGTAAGTAGGTAGCAAGCAAGTCATGTACCTACTCGTACATCTATTTTTTACTGTGTGATTATAAAATTTTGCCTTTTTAATTTTTTGAAAATGACAATAAATTCAAAGTTCCCGGGCATTTCAGATTAGCTTTCTTTATAACAATGGAATTGTAATGGCCGATAGCGACAACAATGCAGTAACAATTAGAAAAAGTATAATGGCCGACCACAATAATAATTGCAAATGGCCGGCATAACAATACCACAACAATGGAGTAACAAATAATCAACAAAGGAGTAACAATTAACAATAATATAAACATAATAGACATTTTGTTTTGTACATGGTTATTATATATATATGAATAATTTTCCTTCTATTGACTGTTTAAACAAAAACTACATTCTGAAATCATCTTTGTTAATAGCGAAATCTAGGCAACCCATCATACATCTCTGACGCTTTTTCACGTTTGGTGCGATGCATACACGTAACAATATACTTGTATTATATTCTTGATGAGAAGTCTACCAAAAATATCTGGAGATTTATCATTTGTCAAAATCGAAAATCTAATTATCCATTTGTGCTCTATTCATAGTCTTTGTTTTGATTTTAAAAGTTTGCTTTTTTCTCAAAAGTTAAAAGAAAATACCTCATATTAGAAACTGTTTCGGGATATCTGAACCTCCACGAAGTTTATTCTAATAAAAACAACAACACCAATAACAGAATCTTTATTTTTAAAGCTGAGGTAAGGTGTGAGGTAAATAAATAAGTGTTTATTTGAAAATGGGTCGCTTTAAATTCAAACCCAGTTTTGGCCCTTAATCAGCCGTTTAAAGGAAGTCCAGAAGTTTCCCTTCAATCAACCATTGTGTTGCACATGGCTCCTTCTTCGCGTTTTCTGATAAGAGGACAAAAGGTCTGCAACAATGAGTGGGAGGGAGAACTATTATATGTTCCTTCCTTGACTAATGAGATTTGAACGAATATATACTTGCACTGACCACGTAGTAACGTAGTATTTATTGTAAAAACGTACAAAAGGAATAGACGTTAAACTTAATCTTTGTCGGTCGCGTTTAGACACGTACGGTTAGCAGAAAACGCGAACCCTCCTAATCTTTACTTTAACACACAATCAATCTTCCGTAGTCCGCTTTCTTCCGACTACAATGAACTGTGCAAAATTTTTAAACTGCCTAAGAAAACGTCGTTTTGTACCTACTATCGACAGATGCTGGTTTATTCCAAAGGGAATAAGACAATACGTGATTTTTTAGCAGTATCTTATTAAATATAAAGATAGGAGACGAAGAATCAGAAGAAGTAGTTGATTTTAGGTATTTAGGAATTTAGAAATTAGGACGGAAGCAGTAGTAGGCAAATAAAAGAGAAGATAGCGCAGGGTCAAGTCGCCTTCAATAAAAAGAAGTCACTTTTATGCTCGAGAATGGTTAATTTAGAAATTCAAAAAAGTTTGGTAAAGGTGCATGTTTGGAGCGTGGCGCTGTACGGGTGCGAAACATAGACAGTGGGCGCGGCGGAAAAGAAAATCTTAGAAGTGTTCGAAATGTGGTGCTACAGGCGAATGATGAGGATACCGTGGATAGAGAAGGTTAGAAATGAAGAGGTATTAGAAAAAGTAGGAGAACAGAGGACTCTATGGAAGTCAATAACAAATAGGCTAGATAGGTTGGTATACTTCGTATACTTTCTGTAGAGATGTGAACTTCAGTTTGAACAAAGTAGAAAAGAACAGCACTAGGCCAGAGGAAGGAGACAACTCTCAGCCAAACTCTTAACCGATGAGGAGCGTATAATCCGTACAGTACTGCACGGAAAAATTGACCATTTTATCTACTACTATTGCATTGCTCAAATGTGTTGTTATTGGTACCATTTACTACTGAAAATATCAATGAGATGTTTATTTATATTTGAAGACATTAAAGGCTTTCACGCTTGTTTAAGACTCGCACTACTATTCATGATTGAACAAAACTTTTGGCAGGTACTGTATGATAAAGTATGTTTAATGAACAAGGGTCGAGAGTATAATGAGCTTTTTTCTCCCTATCTACAATTTTGCCAGCGCGCATCCAAGACATTGGAAGGGGCTCATCGCTAGAGAAAGTAAATGAAGTATAAGAAGAATTAAATGAAGTATAAGAAGAATTAAATGAAGTATAAGACACCTTCTCATGAAGGTCTGTTCAGAGACATATTAGAGGTAGCATCGGGAGTTAGGAGGGGTAGAGGTAGACCTAGATTAGATTACTGTTAGCAAATAGTTAAGAATATGGGTTGTTCTGGTTTTAAGGAAATGCGAAGATTAGTTCAGGACAGGAAAGAGTGGAGGTGCGTGTCCATTCAGTCTTAGGACTGAGTACCTTATGATGATGAGTATCTAATTAACCTAAAAAGAAAACACTACTTATCTACTACCAAATATTGAAGGGATCATCGATTCCGTAACTTCAACTTGCTGTGTTCTTCTTTAATTGCAACAACTTTGCACTGCGTTATTTTGTCAGTTGTTCTCCTTGTTTGTGGTTTTGAAACGTTTTACAGTAAATAAAAGTTACCTTTGTTGAATTTATATTAAAGTTGTCATTCCCAACTCAATAAACATTTCCGAATGCACGGAACTGTTCCGTACATAAGTACACAAGATATTACCAACCGCACGCGCATATTGACGAGCAGTTTATATACATTTTGAAATTAATCTCTCTCGAGGTGCGTTCTGGTGTACATAAAGAGGGATCTTCTTTCGCAATAACATAATGGCAAGCATAATCTTTTTTGGGAATGACAGCGTCAGACTGTGCACGTGACCTATCCGTATCAGTGGCAGACAGGATATCGCCACGTGTCTATCGGGTCTCTTGTCTGATCTTCCAGCGTTTCTCTATTGCAATCGGTTCGAAATGGTAAAGCTAAATTATAATGATCCTATTGGATATGCCTTGCATTCTCAAAGCATAGCAAATACCTTATATCTCCAATAAATTCACAATCGCTTCTCTAATCTTAAATTATTTTTAGCAAAAATAGCGCCGGAAAGTATCTATATGACACCGCACTCGAAAATCGTTGACACCATGAGATTCTACGCACTTTTTTATATAACCGTCACATTTTTAGACTTAGTAAATATCATCCATCTTCTAATAACTTCACGAGCGCTTTTCCATGTTTAAGTTATTTTATACATTTTAGCAAAAATAACGTTGAAATGTATGCCCATTTGACATCGCACTAGAAGACTGTTGACACCATGAGATTCTACGTACTTTTTTATATAATTGTCACATTTTTAGACTTAGTAAATATTATCCATCTTCCAATAACTTCACGAGCGCTTTTCCATGTTTAAATGATTTTATACATTTTAGCAAAAATAACGCCGGAATGTATACCCATTTTACATCGCACTAGAAAACTGTTGACACCATAAGATTCTACGTACTTTTTTATATAATCGTCACATTTTTAGACTTAGTAAATATCATCCATCTTCCAATAACTTCACGAGCGCTTTTCCATGTTTAAGTTATTTTATACATTTTAGCAAAAATAACGTCGAAATGTATGCCCATTTGACATCGCACTAGAAGACTGTTGACACCATGAGATTCTACGTACTTTTTTATATAATTGTCACATTTTTAGACTTAGTAAATATTATCCATCTTCCAATAACTTCACGAGCGCTTTTCCATGTTTAAATGATTTTATACATTTTAGCAAAAATAACGCCGGAATGTATACCCATTTTACATCGCACTAGAAAACTGTTGACACCATAAGATTCTACGTACTTTTTTATATAATCGTCACATTTTTAGACTTAGTAAATATCATCCATCTTCCAATAACTTCACGAGCGCTTTTCCATGTTTAAGTTATTTTATACATTTTAGCAAAAATAACGTCGAAATGTATGCCCATTTGACATCGCACTAGAAGACTGTTGACACCATGAGATTCTACGTACTTTTTTATATAATTGTCACATTTTTAGACTTAGTAAATATTATCCATCTTCCAATAACTTCACGAGCGCTTTTCCATGTTTAAATGATTTTATACATTTTAGCAAAAATAACGCCGGAATGTATACCCATTTTACATCGCACTAGAAAACTGTTGACACCATAAGATTCTACGTACTTTTTTATATAATCGTCACATTTTTAGACTTAGTAAATATCATCCATCTTCCAATAACTTCACGAGCGCTTTTCCATGTTTAAGTTATTTTATACATTTTAGCAAAAATAACGTCGAAATGTATGCCCATTTGACATCGCACTAGAAGACTGTTGACACCATGAGATTCTACGTACTTTTTTATATAATTGTCACATTTTTAGACTTAGTAAATATTATCCATCTTCCAATAACTTCACGAGCGCTTTTCCATGTTTAAATGATTTTATACATTTTAGCAAAAATAACGCCGGAATGTATACCCATTTTACATCGCACTAGAAAACTGTTGACACCATAAGATTCTACGTACTTTTTTATATAATCGTCACATTTTTAGACTTAGTAAATATCATCCATCTTCCAATAACTTCACGAGCGCTTTTCCATGTTTAAGTTATTTTATACATTTTAGCAAAAATAACGTCGAAATGTATGCCCATTTGACATCGCACTAGAAGACTGTTGACACCATGAGATTCTACGTACTTTTTTATATAATTGTCACATTTTTAGACTTAGTAAATATTATCCATCTTCCAATAACTTCACGAGCGCTTTTCCATGTTTAAATGATTTTATACATTTTAGCAAAAATAACGCCGGAATGTATACCCATTTTACATCGCACTAGAAAACTGTTGACACCATAAGATTCTACGTACTTTTTTATATAATCGTCACATTTTTAGACTTAGTAAATATCATCCATCTTCCAATAACTTCACGAGCGCTTTTCCATGTTTAAGTTATTTTATACATTTTAGCAAAAATAACGTCGAAATGTATGCCCATTTGACATCGCACTAGAAGACTGTTGACACCATGAGATTCTACGTACTTTTTTATATAATTGTCACATTTTTAGACTTAGTAAATATTATCCATCTTCCAATAACTTCACGAGCGCTTTTCCATGTTTAAATGATTTTATACATTTTAGCAAAAATAACGCCGGAATGTATACCCATTTTACATCGCACTAGAAAACTGTTGACACCATAAGATTCTACGTACTTTTTTATATAATCGTCACATTTTTAGACTTAGTAAATATCATCCATCTTCCAATAACTTCACGAGCGCTTTTCCATGTTTAAGTTATTTTATACATTTTAGCAAAAATAACGTCGAAATGTATGCCCATTTGACATCGCACTAGAAGACTGTTGACACCATGAGATTCTACGTACTTTTTTATATAATTGTCACATTTTTAGACTTAGTAAATATTATCCATCTTCCAATAACTTCACGAGCGCTTTTCCATGTTTAAATGATTTTATACATTTTAGCAAAAATAACGCCGGAATGTATACCCATTTTACATCGCACTAGAAAACTGTTGACACCATAAGATTCTACGTACTTTTTTATATAATCGTCACATTTTTAGACTTAGTAAATATCATCCATCTTCCAATAACTTCACGAGCGCTTTTCCATGTTTAAGTTATTTTATACATTTTAGCAAAAATAACGTCGAAATGTATGCCCATTTGACATCGCACTAGAAGACTGTTGACACCATGAGATTCTACGTACTTTTTTATATAATTGTCACATTTTTAGACTTAGTAAATATTATCCATCTTCCAATAACTTCACGAGCGCTTTTCCATGTTTAAATGATTTTATACATTTTAGCAAAAATAACGCCGGAATGTATACCCATTTTACATCGCACTAGAAAACTGTTGACACCATAAGATTCTACGTACTTTTTTATATAATCGTCACATTTTTAGACTTAGTAAATATCATCCATCTTCCAATAACTTCACGAGCGCTTTTCCATGTTTAAGTTATTTTATACATTTTAGCAAAAATAACGTCGAAATGTATGCCCATTTGACATCGCACTAGAAGACTGTTGACACCATGAGATTCTACGTACTTTTTTATATAATTGTCACATTTTTAGACTTAGTAAATATTATCCATCTTCCAATAACTTCACGAGCGCTTTTCCATGTTTAAATGATTTTATACATTTTAGCAAAAATAACGCCGGAATGTATACCCATTTTACATCGCACTAGAAAACTGTTGACACCATAAGATTCTACGTACTTTTTTATATAATCGTCACATTTTTAGACTTAGTAAATATCATCCATCTTCCAATAACTTCACGAGCGCTTTTCCATGTTTAAGTTATTTTATACATTTTAGCAAAAATAACGTCGAAATGTATGCCCATTTGACATCGCACTAGAAGACTGTTGACACCATGAGATTCTACGTACTTTTTTATATAATTGTCACATTTTTAGACTTAGTAAATATTATCCATCTTCCAATAACTTCACGAGCGCTTTTCCATGTTTAAATGATTTTATACATTTTAGCAAAAATAACGCCGGAATGTATACCCATTTTACATCGCACTAGAAAACTGTTGACACCATAAGATTCTACGTACTTTTTTATATAATCGTCACATTTTTAGACTTAGTAAATATCATCCATCTTCCAATAACTTCACGAGCGCTTTTCCATGTTTAAGTTATTTTATACATTTTAGCAAAAATAACGTCGAAATGTATGCCCATTTGACATCGCACTAGAAGACTGTTGACACCATGAGATTCTACGTACTTTTTTATATAATTGTCACATTTTTAGACTTAGTAAATATTATCCATCTTCCAATAACTTCACGAGCGCTTTTCCATGTTTAAATGATTTTATACATTTTAGCAAAAATAACGCCGGAATGTATACCCATTTTACATCGCACTAGAAAACTGTTGACACCATAAGATTCTACGTACTTTTTTATATAATCGTCACATTTTTAGACTTAGTAAATATCATCCATCTTCCAATAACTTCACGAGCGCTTTTCCATGTTTAAGTTATTTTATACATTTTAGCAAAAATAACGTCGAAATGTATGCCCATTTGACATCGCACTAGAAGACTGTTGACACCATGAGATTCTACGTACTTTTTTATATAATTGTCACATTTTTAGACTTAGTAAATATTATCCATCTTCCAATAACTTCACGAGCGCTTTTCCATGTTTAAATGATTTTATACATTTTAGCAAAAATAACGCCGGAATGTATACCCATTTTACATCGCACTAGAAAACTGTTGACACCATAAGATTCTACGTACTTTTTTATATAATCGTCACATTTTTAGACTTAGTAAATATCATCCATCTTCCAATAACTTCACGAGCGCTTTTCCATGTTTAAGTTATTTTATACATTTTAGCAAAAATAACGTCGAAATGTATGCCCATTTGACATCGCACTAGAAGACTGTTGACACCATGAGATTCTACGTACTTTTTTATATAATTGTCACATTTTTAGACTTAGTAAATATTATCCATCTTCCAATAACTTCACGAGCGCTTTTCCATGTTTAAATGATTTTATACATTTTAGCAAAAATAACGCCGGAATGTATACCCATTTTACATCGCACTAGAAAACTGTTGACACCATAAGATTCTACGTACTTTTTTATATAATCGTCACATTTTTAGACTTAGTAAATATCATCCATCTTCCAATAACTTCACGAGCGCTTTTCCATGTTTAAGTTATTTTATACATTTTAGCAAAAATAACGTCGAAATGTATGCCCATTTGACATCGCACTAGAAGACTGTTGACACCATGAGATTCTACGTACTTTTTTATATAATTGTCACATTTTTAGACTTAGTAAATATTATCCATCTTCCAATAACTTCACGAGCGCTTTTCCATGTTTAAATGATTTTATACATTTTAGCAAAAATAACGCCGGAATGTATACCCATTTTACATCGCACTAGAAAACTGTTGACACCATAAGATTCTACGTACTTTTTTATATAATCGTCACATTTTTAGACTTAGTAAATATCATCCATCTTCCAATAACTTCACGAGCGCTTTTCCATGTTTAAGTTATTTTATACATTTTAGCAAAAATAACGTCGAAATGTATGCCCATTTGACATCGCACTAGAAGACTGTTGACACCATGAGATTCTACGTACTTTTTTATATAATTGTCACATTTTTAGACTTAGTAAATATTATCCATCTTCCAATAACTTCACGAGCGCTTTTCCATGTTTAAATGATTTTATACATTTTAGCAAAAATAACGCCGGAATGTATACCCATTTTACATCGCACTAGAAAACTGTTGACACCATAAGATTCTACGTACTTTTTTATATAATCGTCACATTTTTAGACTTAGTAAATATCATCCATCTTCCAATAACTTCACGAGCGCTTTTCCATGTTTAAGTTATTTTATACATTTTAGCAAAAATAACGTCGAAATGTATGCCCATTTGACATCGCACTAGAAGACTGTTGACACCATGAGATTCTACGTACTTTTTTATATAATTGTCACATTTTTAGACTTAGTAAATATTATCCATCTTCCAATAACTTCACGAGCGCTTTTCCATGTTTAAATGATTTTATACATTTTAGCAAAAATAACGCCGGAATGTATACCCATTTTACATCGCACTAGAAAACTGTTGACACCATAAGATTCTACGTACTTTTTTATATAATCGTCACATTNAAAGATGAGTATTACATAGGAATATTTATTTAGTTTAACTTATTTTCCCTATTAATATTAGTATCTATTATTTTTTTAAGAATAGCCATTTAGGTCAGAATATAAAAACCAAGATCTCTGATTATAAAGCTAATCTTGAAACTGTCAGTACGACTGGAGAAAAATTCAATTTTTTAGATCTTTGTCTACTAAGTGAACTAAAAAGTCAAAATAACCAAGACGGTGGTAGTTATTTCCGACATATTTTAAAGTAGAATTAGATTTACATCAACCTGATACCCAAAAATGACATTTTCTTAAATTTTAACATTGGGGTATCTAAAAATATTGACCCATTGAGGCAATTCTGAGGCTACATTTTTTTTTCTTTTCATCAGTAGATTTCTTTGATCTGTATAATATAGAACACTGAAGCACATATGTTTTTCCTTATCGAGTCGAAGTATATGTCAATTACTATTATTTGTACTTAGCTGATCTCTCTGTCCTTCGGAATGTAGCAGAAATATTACACCATACACTCTGCTCGATGGTTTTGTAAAACAAATTGCAGTTGAAACAGAAACAAGGTTCCCGTATTTATTGGTTTATTAAAGAAAAAACTTAAATTGTCTTGAAAAGATAGATTTGAGTCGTTGTACCGGTCGGTTAGCAATTAATTTTTATTAAACGATTGAAGAAATTCTTAGAAAAATATACTTTAATTGAATTTTGCAGTTCGGATTAACTCATTTCGAAAACTAATTAACGAAACGGCGACCTTTATATAAAAATACCGTCCACAATTTCTGCTTGTGTTACGTTTTGTAATTACAATTTTAATTTTTCACATTGCGAGCGATTAATTAGAAGAAAAAGACGAAGGTTGAGAGAGTTGTGTGTGCCTGACCGAAATGAAACTTTTTTCAGACAAATTGGTACTTGGTAAATATGTGGTGTGTTTGCAACTATATACCTAGGTACTTATATATTAATTTGAACTAGATAGATGTGATAGAACTAATGTCTTTCGAATGGAATTGATTTTATTTTTAGGAATTCAATTACGCGGTTTCGGCGGCAACTTTGCACACTGGCGGCTCTGTCGTCGCTGTGGCCGCTTGTCGACTTATTAGGAAATGGCCTAATCGTGCGTGAACGGATTTCTAGTAGTAATTCAATTGCCGACTGACCACGAATACTGTTAAGAAACCGAACCAAATACTCTGAAGTATTTACATTGGACATAATTAAATCATTGCCGTAACCAGGTCTTTGCTTGATTGAATTGTTACCTTTTTCGAAAACTTTTAATCGACGAGTTGACCTCAGCCTACACTATTCTGGACAGTGTTAGAACGCGCCGATCGGTTTCATGTATAAGTCGATCTGAATTATCCTTTACGTTTTATCAATACGTACAGTTAATATATCCAATAATGAATAATATAATATCTGACAGTAGAATCCTGATTTTTTCGAAGGAAGTAGCCAACAACGGCAATTTTAATGGTTCCCTAGTTCTTAGTTCTTGGCGAAAAACAATGATAAAATACATTTTTGTACTCTATTAGAAATTTCCTTTTGCAACTGGAAAAGTCCATAATAATAGCGTACCGTTTACTTTCATTGGACAAGGAGTACTCAAAAGGAATCAAAAGTGAGTTAGGCTTGTACATGGTGGACTTGGGACTAGGGTGATGGAACGCTAGTTGTTAAAAATCACAAATTTCCTAAAGAATTGTCTGCTCTTTTCTTAACTTTTGTTTGAGCATAATTTTAGAAATAGAGAGCAAGACATGTTTTTGAAGCTCATTCTCATTGATGATTGAAGATATTCCACAACAAGAATTAATATCAATACGTACAGTTAATATATCCAATAACGAAGTAAACGCTGTTCAAATGTTCGAACTAATATCTGACAGTAGAATCCTGATTTTTTTCTAACGAAGTAGCGATTGAAAATGTACCTAAATGATGGCAACAACGGTAATTTTGATGGTTCGCTAGTTCTTAGTTCCGGACGAAAAACAAAGCCAAAATACATTTTTGTACTCTATTAGAAATTTCCTTTTGAAATTGTAATGTCTATAATAACAGGGTTCAGTTTAGGTTTGTTGAACAAGGAGTACTCAAAAGGAATTAAAAGTGAGTTAGGTTTGTGCACGGTGGGAAGTATGGTGATGGAACGCTAGTTGTTTAAAATCACAAATTTCTCAAAGAATTATGAATCTTAATATGTCTAGATCAGTTTTTAGGCACACTGCTCTTTTCATAACTTTTATTTGAGTATAATTTTAGAGATAGAGAGGAAGACATATTTTTGAAGCACATTCTCAATCAAATCATTGATGACTGATGATATCCCACAACAAGAATTAATAAAACTGTCATACATAAAACACTTACCCTTTTAGGTTTTATGGTTCTCTCAGAGATGTTTCTTCATCTAATCCAACTTCCTGAAGAGTAGCTCTCCAACGTAAACAAAACGTTGACAACCAAATATTATCTGAAACAATCCAAAGTTGACGGTTTATTCGTCTTCATATAAGATTCCAAAATGCGTTTCGAAATCCAAGGTATCATCTTCAGAGCGTTTAAGGGATGACATTTGGGTGTCGAAACACTTTTTGGGTTTAGTTCCACGGAATTCCATTTGGTTTTCTTGTACCTTTAATGGAAGCAGAAAATATGAAATGAAAACTAAAAATTTGATTCACTGAACATCAAATAAAAAAAAATGTGGACTAAATTTTTGGAAATATAAAGCCAGTATTTGTTTGATTCATGCGACATATGCTCGTCGATTATTTATTAAATTCATTCCACTGGGAAATGGATTTTCATTATTTTATGGAAAAGCGTAAACAGATATAAATATTAAAAAATCAATTAACGCTTCTTAATCTAAATCTAATTTCGCTTAATTGAAACAATTTCAGCGGAGAGCAAGCGGAATAAGCCGCAGAAATAAAACGAGGAACAGTCCAAGCGAATTGCTCGACTCGGTCGACCGTTTCGTTCGGTTTGACGACTTACTTGGACCGATCGTGAACCCATTATTCATGGATCCGTTTTATTAGCGGGAATTTACAATTATCGATGCTACTACCAGCATGAATATAAAACGCTTAATAACCAATTATTTTTCGTAATTCGAAGATCAGCCAATTACTTCAAACGAAAACAGTTCACAAATTACATTTTCCGATATTTATACGAGTCTACACATTTTCTACTCCTATTTATACAAGAGTTGCCCAGAAAGTACCAAAATAGCTCGCAATAATGACTTAAATAAATCTAGAAGACATGTGCCATCTGCATCTTATTTTAATTTCAATTTCAATTTAATTTCTTCAATAAATCTATATACCTATTCAATTCGATAAAATTTGCTCATAGTACTGGTTAGAAAAAACAATTGCAAGTACTTAATATAGGTACGTGACAGCCGCAAAAACAAAATTAGTAAAGAATTCGACCAGATATCAACACCACTGGATTTCGAAGAAAAAAGGCCGGACAGACACACGAGTGACCCTATTGGGATCCGTCAAATGGGAGGAGTCTAAAAACATGGCGCCGATTAGGGAAAATTTACAGGAATAAATAATTTCTCACTTTATAATTTTAGTATGATTCTAGTTTTAAATATTAAGGTTATGGCTGATGGTAAATACTTGCTGAAATATAATCATGTGCATTAAAATGACGTGAACAAATTTTTNATCGCACTAGAAAATTGTTGACACCATGAGATTCTAGGCTCTTTTTTATATAATTGTCACATTTTAAGACTTAGTAAACATCATCCATCTCCCAATAACTTCACGAGCGCTTTTCCATGTTTATGATATCTTATACATTTTAGCAAAAATAACACCGGAATGTATTCCCATTTGATATCGCACTAGAAAATTGTTGACACCATGAGATTCTAGGCTCTTTTTTATATAATTGTCACATTTTAAGACTTAGTAAACATCATCCATCTCCCAATAACTTCACGAGCGCTTTTCCATGTTTATGATATCTTATACATTTTAGTAAAAATAACGCCGGAAAGTGTGTCCATTTCACCGCACACTCGAAAATTTTTGACACCATGAGATTCTGCATACTTTTTTAAAAAATCATCACATTTTAAGACTTAATAAACATCATTCATCTCCCAATAACTTCACGAGCGCTTTTCCATATTTCAGTTATTCTATACATTTTAGCAAAAATAACTCCGGAATGTATGCCCATTTGACATCGCACTCGAAAACTGTTTGACACCAGAAGATTTTACCTACATTTTTGTATAATCATCACATGTTAAGACTTAGTAGACATCATTCATGTCCCAATAACTTCAGGAGCGCTTTTCCATGTCGTCAATGTCCATAACGTCGAACAGTATACCCATTTGATACCGCACTTTAAAACTGTTGACACCATGAGATTCTACGCACTTTTTCATATAAGCTCCACATTTTAAGACTTATTAAACATCATCCATCCTCCAACAACTTCACGAGCGCTTTTCCATGTTTAAGATGCTAAGTCATATATCATTTTTAACAAGTTGTTCGTGATTCTGCTTGCTCAATTTCATCATGGATTAAGTAGTATCGAACCCTTGCGTTTTCTATTCTTTATTAGACATGATGCTTTCGCTTCTGGTTAAGTTATTTGTCCCATCTTTGGACTTTTTGTCTGAAACAACACCGTTTGGCTTCTTTTGTAGGGATTCCATGTTACAGATTTTCTCAATGTGTTTAGGTTATGAGGGACTTTATTTCAACCATTTACTTTTTTTCCTTCACGTTGATACCGAGAATACGTCGAACGTCCCTCGTAATTGCATATCTGTACGAACACACACGTATAAAGGCGCACAAGAGTACAGTGGCTATTAATTTCCGTATACACATCTGCATATAAATAGTTTAGTGTACTCACGATGACACTTAGCTTATCAAGTAATGTTTCATAAGGGTTTTAATTAGTTTTTGCATATTACGTGACATCGTGGGGTCGCTTCGCCACTTAAATTACCTCGATTCGAAAACCCGTTCCGTTTCTGCCTTCCTATACACACGTACACGAATGTACAAATAAATACAGAGAGAAACATGCACAAGTCCCTTTCCATTCGGCTTTTTATTTTCTGCGACCGCAAAACCACCCTATCGTACTTTCATGCGCTATAAATTTCACTTCGACGTTACCGTGAACCCGCACTTTTATTTTTGTACGTATCTCTCTATACATAGCAAGTGCTTCTGTAAAAATGGGAAACGATATTTAACGTGAAAAACAACGGCTAAAGTGAATTTTAAACTGAGAAGTAAATAAAATATTTCAAGACTTCTCGGCACCGTTAATATTTCATACGAAAGAACTAACGCTTGAGAATGTTTCTTTCAATTGAAAATACGTTGAAGCTTCGGAATTAATATTTATAGTAGATTAACAAACATATTCAAAATCAAACAATCCTGTAAGTTTGCCTTATAACAATTGAAGTATATATTGGCCGACAACAGAACAATAGGTCAACGATTACAAAGTATAATAGTCGATCACATCGATAATCTTTTGATAGTGCATCCAATGCAAATAAATATTCTTTTATAAATGTTCTATTACATTGAAAGACTTCTTGCTTAGGAAATAAAGTATTGTTTAATAATAAATTGTCGATATTGAATGGCACTACAAATAAATCATAATAGCAACTTTTAATTATATCTTGATCACTGGGTTCGTATTCATCGCACTGCAATTATCATATTCTATATATGATCCTACAAGTGTCATAATTGAAGCAGAAGCGGAAACAGAAGTAAACAGTAAACTTTTGCGGAAGTGGATGCGGAAGTAATAACTCTTTAATGTAGTAGTCGTACGCCCTTTTAGCTACTTTCTATAGTATGATATTATCAATTTATATTAATATATAGATTTAGTCGTTAGCTAATTTCAGAATACACTGTGAGCTATCTCAACTGTACCAATTTCCTTTACAAATCTGCGCTAGTATCACAGATATGTAAAGCAATGATGATTGGAACAGAACAATTCATTCCACTTATTATCCGAATTAAACAGTTCTTTCCTATTATGAGTAAACTTTAATAATTGTGTTGAATTATGTTCAAAAAAAGAATGAAAATGCTGATAATTTGCTTCGTACTGTCATCATCCTTATCGCAGCCTGTGGATATTACAGAAGGAGATATCGTTAGCCACGCGATAACCGTCTTTTTGTTTTGTGTGTCTTAACAGATATTTGTACAACTGTTTGGTTTTATAGTCGTTGTCGTTGATACAATGGTAGCTATACAAATATACATACATTTACTAGTTTCTGTCAGATAACAGATTATTTGTTGTCGTAAGAACCCGCAATAGTAAATTTTGTTAGTTTTCTCTAAACCTCGAAAACGTTTTGTGGACATACAGCTCCACAAGAACTGTTTTGTTTAAAATTGAACCAATATGAATCTACTAATTGTACCCGTCCAAATCTACATATGTACCTTAGTAAAAATAACAAAATCAAATCAATTGTTTTAAATGACTTTCGGTAAAGGTTTAGATGATGACCCCCACCCCCGAAGGGGGTGGGGATGGGGGGGTAATCGAAAGAGGAGGTTCCCCCACTACGGTACCAGAACAAGTTCGTGGCGGTTTCACCCCCATAAAAAGTGATAGGGGTTCAAAGTTAATAAATATGCCAATTTTTATACATTTCTAGGCATGTAATTCTTAAACAATATTCAAAGGTAAAACTAATGGAAAAATACATAAAAATATTGATTTTGTTCAAGTGACCACCCTCTTTCGATCCCCCACCTCAACCCGCTTGAAAATATTTTTTTTGTTGAATTTTATTTGAATTATAGTGTAAGAAAATTGACAAATTAATCAACTTTCAATCCCCATAACTTTTTATCGGGGTGAGACCGCCGCAAATTTTTTATGGGGTTTTACTCAGATGACCACCCTCTTTCTATCCCCCCTACCCTCTTTCGATTACCCCTACCCCCACCCCCATCTAACCCTTATAACTTTTTATGGGGGTGAGACCGCCACGAACTTTTTATGGTACAGTGGTGGGGGAGACCTCCTCTTTCGATCCCACCAACCCCCACCCCTGTCATCTAGACATTTACCTGGCTTTCTTCTATTTCTATCCTTTTCCCTGATTCTTTTACTGAAGATTTATTCTGTCGCTTAATAAAATTAGTCACATCTTGTATTTTTCCCCAGAATTCATTTTGTAAAGAACTAAGGATATCATATGTTCCCAAAAATAAAAACCCATTGAGTTGTAATTAGGACTTCTTGGTGTTCATGAAAACTCACTTCCTTTGTCAATCCATCCTTGAGGAAATGTCTGATTAAAATGATTTCTAATCCTTCATGGATAAGGAGGTGGTGGTCCATCTTGCATAAGAAACGATTTGTTCTTCTTAGATCTTGTGGGAGATCATCCAATATGCCATCAAAGCACACTAGTCATACATGAAGTATTACTTGACATTCGTTTCGGAAGCTCTCAATATATTTTATTAAGGCATGTTTGGTCCTAATGGTTATAGCCCCTGTATATCTAAATTATTGACAAAATTCTTTTTTCTTATTCCTTTTATACCTCAAGCTTCTTCTAGGTTAACAGCTGAAGATGACAAATGGAGAGGAAGGTCATTGTGATGAATTAATTGTTTATATATGTATTTTCGGTTTCAAAAACAGTCAAACGTGCCCCATTCTGTCTTGTGTTATAGTATTTCAACGTTCAATTATAATAAGTAGATCTTAATTTATTCGGGACACCCTCCAGCGGCCGGGCGAAATCTCTTTTAATTTCGACTCTTTTCACTAGGATAAACACCAATCATTCCGAACAAAAATGCCCATTTAAACAGGATTTGTTGCAGTTGGTGGTGGTACAAGCAGAAACGACGCCGTGCCGACGGCGGTAACGCAGCGCCGTCGCCGTCACACCGACCGCCAACAGCCCAGGGGTTGTTATCGTGGGAATGGCAGTAAGCGATGATTTGAACTGCTCTACCCTCCATTACATGCCGTTCACCACCTTATTGTACTCGATTGTGGTTCACTGGTTCAGGCCATGCCGGCTTTTTTCTCCTCATTCTTTTTGCTTTCAAACAAGACAACGAATGGTATAACTTTTTAATTAAATTAGACACGAACCACACTGGCGGGTAGTATCGGAAAGGGATGGGAAGGGTGGCTAGGTGGCTAGTTTTACACTGCTTTTCGTACGGGACTTTGGCCATTAAATGCGGTTTAACGGTAAAAGCTAATAACGGAATTTACCAGAGAGAGATCTAATTGCGACTGAAGCCGTAGAGATAGCCATCCGTACATGTCTGTATTCGTACTGTGTCTAAATTTCAAAATATTTTAACCCAAATGTAGTAAATCCAATAAACATTTTGATTTTTTAATTTAAATATCGCCATGATAAAATAATAAATATATGATTAAATGTAAGCTGTTTATAGTTTCTTAGTCTATCGTCATATCAATTTTAAAAAGGATGCAGTGATGTCTGAAATAAAGGATAAACTTTTGCTCAACTGATAAGAGAATAAAGATAATATTCTGTTTCATAAAAAAAAGTGTATTAGTGGATGAAGCGTTTGAAATTTTTATGGCTGATTCAAAATAGTAACACTGAAGGATTTGTCATAAATTGTTTAACAATTTAAATCAGAAACTATCATGTACGTACATGAATTTAACACTTGAGTTATGTAGACACTGATGACATGACGATACTTCTCGATGCTTTTCAACATTTTGTATGTAGTGACACATGCACCTGTTAAGAACCATTAAGGACCTCTCAAATTAGAAATGGACATCATCAAGAAGGAGTTGCAACAAAATGGCTATCCACGTCAACTTTTGGAGGAAGTCATAAGGAAGAAAAACAAGCAGAAAATTTTGTCGAAGGAAACTCCTCAACACAATAAAAATTAATCAAACATTGGTAATCCCATACATCAAAGGTATTTCAGAGAAGATCCGAGCACTTGGTAATCAGTGTAACATAAACACTGCTTTCTTATCAAAGCCACTTAAGCTCATTCTAACAAGGACGAGATCAGAGACTCTACCTCATGGAAAAGAATCCATCTCCAAACAAATAGGCATTTAAACACACAATTTGGATAGAAACAGTTAAATCCGGAATTGCTCATCACGCCTGAATTCAACACCACAAAATAGATTGGAATACCGTCAAAATTGTCCATAGCGAGAGTCACTGGAATCGAAGGCAATTTAATGAAACAGCATACATCATCAAAAATCCACATTCTTCCAGTTAAGCCACCATAGAAATCCCGAATGTCTGGAAATTGACTAGCATATAAGACCGTAGTCTAGGATTAAATGTCAATACTCTCTCTTATTTCTTCTTTCACATTCATTTTGATACAATCCCAACATTTCTCACAAAGCAATTATAGATTTCTTCAATTTTTACTCACAACATTATCATTTCAAGGAAACCCCTTCAATTCATTTCTCTCATCTCAATGGGTAAATTTGCATCAGTGATTTTGCTTCTTTGCCGTTGTAATGTCATTGATAACATTCCAAAAGCTCATTATTGGCCTATAGTATTTGAAGAGGAAAAAAGTACTGAATTGGTCTTTCCATCCTTGAAAGAGGTGGACGCTCCTTGAGAATATGAAAATTGAGTATATTTAATGACAGGAGGTGCGACGATCAGAATGTGTAACATGGGCCCCCACCCGCTGGGCAGAGCTTTTGCGACCGACGCGCGTTTGTTTTGGGAAAAGCTCGCGCTCAACAAACGACGCGACGGCGGCTTTACGCGTCGCGTCGCCAGCGTTTATTCAGCGTCCGACGTTCGACATCATTCTGAGCCGAACAGTCGTCGGAGGAAGTTAGTAAACATTGTTCAACATCCGCTCTCTCTGTTATACACGATTACGACTAGCATTTAAACTTGCGGACGACCGCGTTCGTTCATATTCAAACTGAAAGAGTGCGAAAAAATAATTGATCTTGTTTTTCGTCGTTTCCAAAACGTGTAACAAATAATAATCGACCGTTTTTTTGTTCATTTTGTTTAATGTGAGGTGAAAATTGCTCAGTTTGTTTCGATCCTTCAAAATACATCACTGCAGCTTCCAAAGGACGAAGATTTGAGAATTGGTGAGCTACAAATATGTTTGCTTATGTGTGCCAAAATAACGCTTCTTTTTTGCATTTACTGACAAAAATTATCTTTGGCATTCATTCAATCAAAGAAGAATCTGTGGGAATCCAAAATAATTAATAATACTCGTTTCTCAATAATTTTTCACTTCCTTAGTGTTTTCAGTTCGAATTTTTCGGAAACAATTACTTATCCTTTTATTTTCGAATCCTTATCGTAAGAAACATAAGTACTTATTCTACCTGGGATTAGGTTTGTTTTCATGGGATATCTTAATATCTCAACATTTTACGAAAACCTAATCCAACAGCTTTAAATTTTATCCCGCGCTTCCAGTAAAGACGACATTTGTTGTTATCCGTGGAAGCACGTGTAGAATGAGTCAGAACCACGTGTTTTCCCCGTCCAAATCTTTCCAAGCGTCAGTGTATTTATCCTTCTCCATCCTCGACCGCGTAATCCTGTTCGTTTGTAAGGATTTTGAAGGAAACTTTTTGGCCTGACAACTCGTTTATGAATCGTTGCTCAAAATCTCTTTACTCAGCTTGCGGTTTAGTTTGTGCATATTAAGTTACGCCAAACTTGAACATACATAAGTGTAAGGATGTGTTATTCTAAGTGAGTTATCTTGTTTGAGATCGCATTACGATAAAGCGGATTAAAATATGAACAAGAAGCATTAAGTTATTACGATTCTAATATCTAAATATGACAAAGGACGGTTTAAGTTTTTTGTTAGTTCATTCCGCTGGCTTACAGATGTTCGAAACTATAATAAATAATAATCTTCTCCCAGTTGTTTTGATGTAATGTTTTTAAATTTGGTATTAATTAAGAATAATTATGGCTAATTATTATGGCGTACCATAATACTTATCTTTAGGTTTTACCAAGTTTGCCTTTCTTAAAAGTGGGTTGAATAAATAAATTTAACAAGAAATATATTTACCTAGTACTCGTGTCTTTTTTAATTCATAACGACGAATTAGTGGGTACCAATATTGCAGTTGTTATCAAGTATGTTATAAGTGCATCGCAACACTTGTTGATTTCTAAGAGAATTACGTAACTGTGATGAAGTGAATAAAAATTAGCAATTATTTTTAACAGAAAACATGCACCAATATGGTTTTATATTCTCAGTGTTACAATTTCAAGTTGGTATAATACGAGTAGTAATTTTTCAAAGCTCATAAAGGATAGCTTTGCTATTGTAGGGGGTGAAAAAACGGGATCCTAAGTTAAAAAATTTACGTACAACTATTGGAAGATTAATGTTAATTAAGTAATCAACTGATAGATTGAGTCGTGATGGTAATATAATAAATGATAAATATTTTGCAGTATTTTATTTTTCTTATTCTTCTAATTCTTTATGCTTTCTTCAGTATGTAAAGTCTAGTAAAATTAACGCTAAAATACTCTTTAAAAAATATAAAACCATCATCAATAATAATTATTGTTTCTTTGCTCAGGTATATTTTCTATGAAATTTTAGCAGAGTTCGTTGTATGTTTAGTAGAAAAATTGAATAGGCATTTACTCACAAGCGACCTGAAGAAAACATTTGCTAATGCCTTAAACTCAATAAATATTCGTACAGATTCGATAATCTACAATTAATGGAATGGAAAATGTAGCAGAAGTTACTAAGAAAAATGTTTTTAATTCGCTTAAAAATGAAATGTACTTTGTAGGAATCTTTCGCTGTTTCTTCTAAACTGAATAAATTTAACTATTTTCCTTGTAGTAATATTTTTTTTCTGTGTACCAATGATTTTAATTTACATTTAATAAAGATGAGTATTACATAGGAATATTTATTTAGTTTAACTTATTTTCCCTATTAATATTAGTATCTATTATTTTTTTAAGAATAGCCATTTAGGTCAGAATATAAAAACCAAGATCTCTGATTATAAAGCTAATCTTGAAACTGTCAGTACGACTGGAGAAAAATTCAATTTTTTAGATCTTTGTCTACTAAGTGAACTAAAAAGTCAAAATAACCAAGACGGTGGTAGTTATTTCCGACATATTTTAAAGTAGAATTAGATTTACATCAACCTGATACCCAAAAATGACATTTTCTTAAATTTTAACATTGGGGTATCTAAAAATATTGACCCATTGAGGCAATTCTGAGGCTACATTTTTTTTTCTTTTCATCAGTAGATTTCTTTGATCTGTATAATATAGAACACTGAAGCACATATGTTTTTCCTTATCGAGTCGAAGTATATGTCAATTACTATTATTTGTACTTAGCTGATCTCTCTGTCCTTCGGAATGTAGCAGAAATATTACACCATACACTCTGCTCGATGGTTTTGTAAAACAAATTGCAGTTGAAACAGAAACAAGGTTCCCGTATTTATTGGTTTATTAAAGAAAAAACTTAAATTGTCTTGAAAAGATAGATTTGAGTCGTTGTACCGGTCGGTTAGCAATTAATTTTTATTAAACGATTGAAGAAATTCTTAGAAAAATATACTTTAATTGAATTTTGCAGTTCGGATTAACTCATTTCGAAAACTAATTAACGAAACGGCGACCTTTATATAAAAATACCGTCCACAATTTCTGCTTGTGTTACGTTTTGTAATTACAATTTTAATTTTTCACATTGCGAGCGATTAATTAGAAGAAAAAGACGAAGGTTGAGAGAGTTGTGTGTGCCTGACCGAAATGAAACTTTTTTCAGACAAATTGGTACTTGGTAAATATGTGGTGTGTTTGCAACTATATACCTAGGTACTTATATATTAATTTGAACTAGATAGATGTGATAGAACTAATGTCTTTCGAATGGAATTGATTTTATTTTTAGGAATTCAATTACGCGGTTTCGGCGGCAACTTTGCACACTGGCGGCTCTGTCGTCGCTGTGGCCGCTTGTCGACTTATTAGGAAATGGCCTAATCGTGCGTGAACGGATTTCTAGTAGTAATTCAATTGCCGACTGACCACGAATACTGTTAAGAAACCGAACCAAATACTCTGAAGTATTTACATTGGACATAATTAAATCATTGCCGTAACCAGGTCTTTGCTTGATTGAATTGTTACCTTTTTCGAAAACTTTTAATCGACGAGTTGACCTCAGCCTACACTATTCTGGACAGTGTTAGAACGCGCCGATCGGTTTCATGTATAAGTCGATCTGAATTATCCTTTACGTTTTATCAATACGTACAGTTAATATATCCAATAATGAATAATATAATATCTGACAGTAGAATCCTGATTTTTTCTAACGAAGTAGCGATTGAAAATGTACCTAAATGATGGCAACAACGGTAATTTTGATGGTTCGCTAGTTCTTAGTTCCGGACGAAAAACAAAGCCAAAATACATTTTTGTACTCTATTAGAAATTTCCTTTTGAAATTGTAATGTCTATAATAACAGGGTTCAGTTTAGGTTTGTTGAACAAGGAGTACTCAAAAGGAATTAAAAGTGAGTTAGGTTTGTGCACGGTGGGAAGTATGGTGATGGAACGCTAGTTGTTTAAAATCACAAATTTCTCAAAGAATTATGAATCTTAATATGTCTAGATCAGTTTTTAGGCACACTGCTCTTTTCATAACTTTTATTTGAGTATAATTTTAGAGATAGAGAGGAAGACATATTTTTGAAGCACATTCTCAATCAAATCATTGATGACTGATGATATCCCACAACAAGAATTAATAAAACTGTCATACATAAAACACTTACCCTTTTAGGTTTTATGGTTCTCTCAGAGATGTTTCTTCATCTAATCCAACTTCCTGAAGAGTAGCTCTCCAACGTAAACAAAACGTTGACAACCAAATATTATCTGAAACAATCCAAAGTTGACGGTTTATTCGTCTTCATATAAGATTCCAAAATGCGTTTCGAAATCCAAGGTATCATCTTCAGAGCGTTTAAGGGATGACATTTGGGTGTCGAAACACTTTTTGGGTTTAGTTCCACGGAATTCCATTTGGTTTTCTTGTACCTTTAATGGAAGCAGAAAATATGAAATGAAAACTAAAAATTTGATTCACTGAACATCAAATAAAAAAAAATGTGGACTAAATTTTTGGAAATATAAAGCCAGTATTTGTTTGATTCATGCGACATATGCTCGTCGATTATTTATTAAATTCATTCCACTGGGAAATGGATTTTCATTATTTTATGGAAAAGCGTAAACAGATATAAATATTAAAAAATCAATTAACGCTTCTTAATCTAAATCTAATTTCGCTTAATTGAAACAATTTCAGCGGAGAGCAAGCGGAATAAGCCGCAGAAATAAAACGAGGAACAGTCCAAGCGAATTGCTCGACTCGGTCGACCGTTTCGTTCGGTTTGACGACTTACTTGGACCGATCGTGAACCCATTATTCATGGATCCGTTTTATTAGCGGGAATTTACAATTATCGATGCTACTACCAGCATGAATATAAAACGCTTAATAACCAATTATTTTTCGTAATTCGAAGATCAGCCAATTACTTCAAACGAAAACAGTTCACAAATTACATTTTCCGATATTTATACGAGTCTACACATTTTCTACTCCTATTTATACAAGAGTTGCCCAGAAAGTACCAAAATAGCTCGCAATAATGACTTAAATAAATCTAGAAGACATGTGCCATCTGCATCTTATTTTAATTTCAATTTCAATTTAATTTCTTCAATAAATCTATATACCTATTCAATTCGATAAAATTTGCTCATAGTACTGGTTAGAAAAAACAATTGCAAGTACTTAATATAGGTACGTGACAGCCGCAAAAACAAAATTAGTAAAGAATTCGACCAGATATCAACACCACTGGATTTCGAAGAAAAAAGGCCGGACAGACACACGAGTGACCCTATTGGGATCCGTCAAATGGGAGGAGTCTAAAAACATGGCGCCGATTAGGGAAAATTTACAGGAATAAATAATTTCTCACTTTATAATTTTAGTATGATTCTAGTTTTAAATATTAAGGTTATGGCTGATGGTAAATACTTGCTGAAATATAAGCATGTGCATTAAAATGACGTGAACAAATTTTTATTCCGGATTTCACTTCTTTGATACCTACTGCTTTCTTGCAAGCTTCTATTAGTTTACTTTTTTCTCTAATTTTCCGAATATATTTTTTACATATATAAAACGGTTAGTTTTTATTGGAAAGTAGTTAATGTAGGTGAAGAGTGAAGATCTATGTCTGAAGTGCTATTGCAGCTTTTCACTGAACATATTAACTTTTTATTTGATTTAACTTTAGAAGAAAACTTCGTCGACTCCATCTTCAAAAAAATGTTTACTTTTTTAACGTGTTTTATTATTTTAATAAACAATTTTACGATTTGCTTGCACAGTTCCTATGTAAATTTTTCCCTCATTCGAGTTATAAATTGTGCCACCAGATGGTGTATGCCCATTTGACGGATCCCATTAAGGGTCCCGTTTTTCATTTGGACGTACGGGACCTTAAAAAGCCGGAGATCTCCGGACTAATCAAGCGTATGTACGTCTGTCTATTTCTTTCTTATTGGTTAAATATCTCATACGTATACTTCATTTGAAAATAATCTCGTTACTCATTAAATATAAATGACTTATTAATTGTACAATTTGTTTGATCGAAAGACCTAACACTGTGGAGTCGGTTTTGTTCGACTATGAGATGGTGGATCGCGGACACTCCGCTTTATGCAGAGACTGCTAAATTCGGTTACAATAGTTTAGGACAACAGGCGAAATTAATATAAAGTGGGTTGCGGAATAGCACATGTGCAAACTACACCTCTAATTATCTATTCCTAGATAAACAGCTAAGCAAACAAGTGATTTACAGTTTCCTTGGTAATTGTCAGCCTAACTGGTTTAATTTAAATTCCGCAGCTTCGTGTGGATGCTGGGGCACAGTTTTGAACACGAAAAGCAAAACGACCTGAAACGCCGTAATTATCTGAGACTATAATTAACGCGAATTTTATTATTTTGAGATAAGTGCCTATTTATACGCCACATTAACCACTTTCAATCGTAACACTATTTTATCTCTACGAGATACACATCATACATAAATAAAATCACAAAATAACTAAAGAATATTTTACAATTTTAGGGTTTCGTATCTCCAAATGTGTCTGTCTGTCCGTTTTTTTTTTAATTAGGCACTTCTTAAATTTATTTAAGAATCAATAACATTAGAATACGAATCTGATTTTAGTCTCATTTTCTTCAAATATTTTTTTAAATAGGTGCCAGTTATTTTAGTTTTTGGGAAAATATTTTTCATTGTTTCTACTTATTCGTATCGTTATTGCAAATCTCTCGATATTACACCCAAGTTCGTTTGAAACGTGTTAGAAATAACTTAAAGAAGGCAGACAGCAATATATGAAGTATTATTATTAGTTGGCAGAATCGGACGGTTCCAGTTTCCCTCCTTGTCTTGTAATAAATGAAGAACGGCATCTGAGAGTGGGGTTGGAAACATATAACAGTAATAACTCGAGTAGGGTAAAGTCCGAGGATTGGAAACCAATTTCCCTCTTTCCAAAAGCCCGCTGATGGAACATAATATGATAGCGAACCTTTTACATTTATCGAAATTTGTTCTCTTTTACGTACAGGGTGTCTAATAAAAAGTACAATCGGCCCATCATTTTGAGAAATACTGATATTTGTTCTTTAATGGATTAAACTGTAATGGAAGCGATAGGGGCTAACGAACATAAATCGACCTACAAACCAGCAAAACCAAATTTCATTAATTTTAAGCAACTGTTTGAAACCAGAAATTTATGTGATCGAGAAGATTAAGTAACTTATCGATACACATCGATGAAAGAAAGTTATTGATTTAAATGTTTCGGGAAGGTACATCTGATATACAGGCTGCCTAAAAGATGAAACAGTAGAAGAAGAACTGACATCATTTTCAAAACATTGTCCAAATGAGCTCGTTAAGGAGGTCAAATTAACCCAAAAATTGAGACCAATTAAGCGGTTGCTTAATTATAGATAGAAACTTTTAAGTCTAAGAGCAATGCTTTTTATTGATTTACCCTGAAGCTTGGGGTAGTTAAGAGACTTTGTTTCCATCACGTGAGTGTATTAACCTCATGTGGGAATGCTACAATATAAACTGGTGGCAGAAGACGATCGCGAGTCGGTTTGTTACAGATGAAAAGCAATCGCGGTTAGCTACGTATTTGATTGTAGTTCAGTCTTTCCTGACGGCGCCGCTACGGCACTGCTATTCCAATAATTGAATCGCTCTCCAATAGCTGTAATGCTCTAATAATACGTCATAATGTGCGATGCTATCACTTGATGGGATTGCTTTGTTTCGGAACCGAGGCAAGTTTCTTGGCTTTCGGATTGGGGTGATGCCGTGTTCCCGTTGCTGCTGCCACTGATGTTGGTGGTGGTGGTGGCGTGGTGCGGCGGGTGGAGACGCCGTAGCCGAAGTCGTTGCTGCTGCTGATGCTCTTCGAGATGTAATACAATTTGGCCGTGATACGGACCAGGCAACCGTCAACTTATCTATTAGATGAAACCAAGATGGGCTTAACAAGATTTCTAGTATAATGGCCCCACCAACGAACCAACTTAGCTACCCTCCGATATAATACACTCAGCGGCGGGCGTATCGAAGATGGCGCTGCATTGGAACGAATTGTTTGCTATTATACGAGGCACGATTTACAACTATTTGTACGTACAAGATCGTCCAACTTGCACTTCCGTAATATGCAAGGAAATTGGTTCAGTTTACAGACCGAATAGACAATAAAGCAAATAGGCAGTACAATATTAACGCTTTTTCTAAAAGTCTAAAAGGTAAATTGGTTAATATTAAGAGTGTAACTCATTAAGAGGGTGTGATAATCAACAGATATATATGTAAATAAAAAGACGTGTGTGTCTATAGAATATTTCACTTTTGTCGAATGTCTGGGATTGTCCACAGGTAGAATGTTTTAGAATGAACTGGATCCGAAGAATCGAGAACGTTCTAGAATGTCCGAGAACCATTATGTGGTGATAGTTTCTGACATTATATTAGAGAATTTTCATATATTTCGGCCACTGTCCTAAAAAAATATTTGGAATATTCTATAATGTTCAATGCTTCCTTAGTTTGGTGGAGATGTAGATTTGTGGATCGACCACCAGCCACCAAACACCAGGGCAGAATAAGTGAGAATATGCTAGATACTAAAACGTTCTTGAATGTTCCTGGCGTTGCCTCGGTTAGAATGTTCTCGAATGTCTTAGATTGTCCACAGGTAGAATATTGTAGAATGAACTGGACCAGAAGAATCGAGAACATTATGCGTAAGTAATGCTTCTGACTTTTGACGTTATATTAGGCCACTCATATATGTTTCGACCAATACTCTCAATAAGAAATGCCTGGAATCTTCTAGAATGTTCGATATTTCTTTTCTCAATGAGAATGCACTGTAGAATATTATTCTTTATTACTTTTAGGGTGGTTTTCAGTTGAATTCTTGAATGTCTCTTAGATTATCCTCAGCTAGAATTTTTCGAGAAAAAGCTGGAACGGAAGAGTTACGAACGTTCTGGAATGTTTGAGAATATTTATGCTTGAATGGTGGAGATTAGTTCTAACACTATATTGTGAAATTTTGTATGTATTTTGACTAAACTGCTTTAAGAACTGTTTGGAAATTCGAGATGTCTTCAGTCTGGTGTGCGGTCAGGTTTATACATCAACTACCAAACACCTGGTTGAAATATGTAAGAATGTAAATCTAGTCAAGAGAACTGCTCTCAGCTAGTATTGAATAGGTTGACAAGCATTTCATGTAATGCTCTTTTGCGTAGCTTGACTAAGATTTGCTATCTCATCATCATCATCATAAGGTCATCAGTCCTAAGAATGTTTCGACACGCAAATCCACTCTTTCCTATCCTGCGCTAAACTTCGCATTTCCTTAAAACTGGAACATCCCACATCCTTAACCATTTGTCAACAGTAATCTAATCTAGGTCTAGTTCTACTCCTCCTAACTCCCGTTTCTGCCTCTCTGACTAGACCTGCATGCCTAAGAAGGTGTCCTACCAACCTATCTCGCCTATTTTTTATTGACTTCCATAAAGTCCTCTGTTCTCCTATTCTTTCCAATACCTCTTCATTTCTAACCTATTCTACCCACGATATCCTCATCCGCCTATAACACCACATTTCGAACGCTTCTAACCTTTTATTTTCCGCCGCTCCCACTGTCCATGTTTCGCACCCGTACAACGCCGTGCTCCAAATATACACCTTTAACAACCTTTTTCGAATTTCTAAATTAACCGTTCGCGAGCATAGAAGTGACTTCTTTTTGTTAATGGCGACACGACCCTGCGCTATCCTCTGCTTTATATCCCTACTACTCCTTCCATCCTCACTTATCTGACTTCCTAGGTATCTAAAATCAGCCACTTCTTCTAATTTTTCGTCTCCTATCTTTATATTCGCTCTTTCCCTACTTTTTCTTCCCTTGCATACCAGTATTTTAGTTTTACCTTTATTTATTTTCATACAGTACTGATCTGTCAGCACCGCTTCTATTTTATTTAAAGATATCTCTAGATCCTCCTTGCTAGATGCTAATACTGCTATATCATCTGCAAATCTAAGCATACTAATCTTTTGCCCTTGCACATCTATCCCTACAGTTGTAATTTGCTATCTGTAACATATTTATTTCTTTTTCTGAATAATGTTTAAAGAATACTTTACATAGGTTACATATTTTTTACTTGTTAAACAAACGAAAACAATACATCTATCTAATAATAATATTTTATCATGTTAGTGTTAAACCACGAAATTAAACCAATATTCTTACAAAAATACAATGTGGGCACACTGTCGTAATTTACTGATAAATTAATGTAAATTTATTTATCTCTAGGCACTTTTGTTATTCAAAAATAAAGATTCAGAATTGTTTTTAATTAGTAACACTATATTTCATGTAGTTATTCTAAAAACAAAAAAGAATAATGTCAATCCACCTCTGATGACCTCTTTTACGTGAAATTGTTTTAATCAATTTTATTGGTGTGTTTACCATAAAATTAAAACTGTATTCTTAATTATATTGTTTAGCGGTTACGGAGTATGTATATTATTACCAAAATAAACTAATCCAATTCGATTTTTTCGATATATCTACCGTACGGTTGATATGCGAATGAAGTTTTTGCCGGATCTGTAACCAAAAATTCTAATTAATTTTTAGATCAGCCGATAAATTATATTTCGTCATTAGGTACTTAACAAAAATAATTGTGATGAAATTTCTAGAATTAACAATAAATAATTTAAACAAGTTTAAATTAATACATTTAGAAAAAAAAACTATACGTATTCATTTTTGGCAATAATTGAAATCAATAATTCTAAAAGTAGCCATATACTAATTAGCGAACAAGTGAACTTAGACGACTCCCTATTGCTGAGTATTTTCGTTGTTCCACCTTTATCAATAGCCTATATGTTGATTTATAATTACTCAGGTTTACCAAGTTCATCGTGTGTACCTTCTAAAGAAGCCAAAGTTTGGGAAACAATTGCCCAAGTGTCACTAATATTTCTTGGAATTTACATTTGTCATTTGTTTTCTATATTAATTACGGTTACAAATTTTTGATGATATAAAAGGAAGTTTAAAATTAGCCGGTTGTTTGTGTCATTGTGACGTTTTGACAGGCGTAGGAACTCTTATTAAACTAATTACTATCGAAGACATTCCATTTGTTGTTTAATACAGTAAAATAACTCTGTCTTACATGCATATTATGTTCGTTAGTTTAACGGTTACATTTAGTCAGTTTCATTAATAAGCGACAGCAGAGCTCGGTATTTTAATGAATCGCTCGATTAAGATTTGCAAATTAGCAGCTGTTGTAGCAATTAAAATAATTAAACTGCATTCTGAACGTTTATAACAACGCTCCGTTTTAAAATGAGTATTATGCCTCACGTATTAATTTTATTCACTTCTTCTTTCACTGCTACACGTAGGTACTTGTCTGACGGACTTTGCAATTAACCACAGGTAATCGATCAGCTTTATTAAAATGCTCTACAAGTACCTGTACAGTGAAGTCGAAACTTGAATATTTTTTATGTAATTATATTAATCGGTTAATTTAGAAATTCGAAACAGGTGTATGTTTGGAGCACGGCATTGTACGGGTGCGAAACATGGACAGTGGGCGCGGCGGAAAAGAAAAGGTTAGAAGCGTTCGATATTTTCGTGAGTGAAGATTTTGCCTTTTAGTAAAACCGCATAGACTGGACATCCGCATCGTGCATAATCCGAACATTCCCAGCATGTGTCCTGCGTGATGGAAACGAAAGGTGACTAGTTTCAATGATGCCAACTGTTACTTCCCAAATTGCTCACACCGACCGACATGGCCTAAAGCATCGGTTCCCAATTTTTAATTTGCTACAGAACCCTTTTTGACCCACCCTTCTTCGACGGAACCTCATCTCGACGAAGAGTGAACTGATAATAGTTTTACGTTTAAGACCCCTGTAAATTGATACAAACCGAAACAGTCACCATGATAACAACCATCTCAACAACTTTAAGTTCGAGAGATGTTTCTTAATATCATTTTCTTCGAGAAAACTGTTTAGAAGAGGAAAAAATCATAGGTAACTTTTTTATTCAATATATTCCATTCAGAAACCAAATTGGTTTTTGTTTAATCATTAGAGATATTTTGTATCTCATTATAAAGGTAGTTGCGGTTCCTCACTGTAAGGAATTACTGATTACGTTGAGTTTATCCAAAATCTATACCTATCGGCCAAATCAGTCAATTTCATAGTTCATGCAGTAGTTCGACATGACTAACGGATGTGAAAATTGGTTGTCCAACTCTTTCTCTTGAAAGACATCATACTTCCGTGTGTAGAAGGGGAGTAGATGCAGACATCCTATATCATCTCGCGGAACACCATTTGCAAACCGCTGGCCTAGAGGTTTAGACCATTGATTAGCATTCGGGAGGATACAGGTTCGATTCCGAGTCTATCAGCCTCCAGTTCAAGTGTTTCTGTAGTTTCTTTGAATCACTTATTAGACAAATGTCATGGACAGTATTGGATGATGATGATGATGATAATATTATTTAACAGATAATCTTTTGGTCTTCTTCTCATTTCGTCTGTGACAAATGAATACACATGCTTGCATCTGATGAGGAATGTGAATTGTGTTCATTGATTCACCAAGGAGGTGGCTGACATTAGTAGTGGGGAAATTGTAATTACATGAGTGAAATTGATTTCAAACATTTCGTCTTACTGGCTTTTTTCGATAGGAGAATTTGAACAATTAATTCCTCGAGATCGCCCGAAGAAAAAGGTTACACATCAGAGTGTGAAGAACGAAAATTTTTTATCGATAGGTACGTACCTGCCAGTTTATAGGTACTACTGTTTAAAATAAAACAGTTCTCAATGCTGTTTTGTCAGAAATGAATCAGTTTGACTTTAATCGGCAACAAAAACAGGAAACCGACACGGCTCCGATTTCAGTTTCTTCCTCACATCTTTGAGGTATTCTGTGCCGTTCCAGCTTAGTTGCTCTCCACGGATAAAGTGTCGCGAATTATCTGGAACCGAACGACTATGTACATTGCTTTGAAATATTTCGGTCTTTGCGATGACAATTAAAAAAACTACGTAAAATGTAACAGAACGAGGAATTTTGGCACTAGTCAAAGTAAATGTTTATCGCGGATTTGGTATCATAAATTTCACACACCATTCAAATGACAAACGTGCTCCACAACTTCAAGTGTTTGTTTTGATATTAGATAAATAATAACAGACGTAACAGTTGGAAATTTTATTGTTGTACAAAATGCGTGTAGATTATAAACATTCACAAGGTTTCTAAAAAATGTAACGCTATTTTAAGCACACTGGAATTATAAATGTGGTACTCTAAAAATGACTCAACTATTAAAGTTGGAAACATGAAATTTCGAAAAATTGATTCTTTGATCACACTTGATGAGAACTCATTAAGAAAAAAGTTTTGGAAATTCGTGTCCTTAGAGTGCGAGAAGTCTGTAAAATTGTTCTATGAAAATTCAAAATTTTTAAAGACGTTAAAGTGCGTGATTGAACGCTAATGAATACGCGTTTCATTGTTTCTAAACACCAAACCCAAAAGAGATGGAATAGGGAATGGATTTATACAAATTTTAGAGCAACCGTACCTTTACTACCTACCGGCACCCGTCAGGTTGAGTAGGTTGTAGATAGGATAGATATGCATTTCAAATACTTGAATCCGGAATTTTCGTACGGAACATTAAAGCGAAGATTCACCTAATTTCTATCCACTACAAATTACCTCAAATCAATGAGTTAAAATTGTTGCTACTGTCGCAGCCTCGTCGGGAATCGAACCCGGAACCTTTGGCTTTACGTACTAACGTTCTGACTATTAAACTACGAAAGGTGACAGTAGCAACAATGACGAAACGTACTTATTATTACAGACTGCTAGGACTGATGTATGTATATGTTAATACCATATTAAATATTTTTAAAGAACATTTTATAGTGGCTAATACCTTTTCGTACTGTTATTGTTTAATTTTTCTTCATGAAGATAGTTTTGTTACGATAGGTTAATTCTTTGACACTGTTAAACGAATCATATGTTTTGTAGCTAATGATTTATTACTCAGCAAGCCTCATTTGAATTTTGGCAATAATATTTCGACCTGGTCGGTCATTATCAAAATTGTTTTGCTGAAACGATTTCATTTGTTTTCTTTTCTTATAAAATCTGTAGCGTACATCTGAATTTTTAATTTCCTCTAATTTGCTAATTTTCGTAAAAGCAATAAAGTTAAGTGAAAAGGAAGCTCAACAAAGGTAAAATGAAATTGAAAAAGAAAATATAGCTCACGGGATCTCAGTCGTCTATTAGTATATTAAAAAGTCACGCATATAAACGGTGGCGACTGCTGCCAGGTAACTTCGTAACTTGGATTAGCATGTATGATTTATTTTCAAATAAACTAATTGCCTTTTAACATCTTGAAAACGGTAAATCCATATTCTGACGGTTACTCCTCAAACAAGTAAAGATTTTTTTAATGCCTGTCCCTGTCGTGTTAAACTTGACTTAAATTGAATGTTTTAACACCTCTTCGTAAACACTTTTTAACCGAAAAGTGTGCTTACGGATTATAACATTTTGAAGATTTAAAACTAACATAAATAGAAAAGCAATATTTGATTTGAGAAGAAACATTGGAATAATTTTACCAATAAATCGAAAGATTTCTGCAATGAATCATTACGTACATTGCAAAATGATTTCGTTGTGCACAGTTTATATTGATTAATTTGATAGGAATTTTGGCACATAATGAGTTTCTATTTTACGCCAAAACTGAAAATGTGTTGAAATGCTATAGACAAACAGTAGGCTCTGCCAATATAATCACTCGCTAAGCATTGAACTATTCGAAAATAGTTACAAGTGCGGCTTCTTGTATATACAAAGGAAATTTGTTAAATTTTAATTTTCATTCATACGCCAAGGAAGACAGTCCACATGGATTTCATATTTTATCTTATGTTTTGGGTACATAATCATCATAAGGTCGTTAGTCCTAAGACTGATTGATATGCATCTCCACTATTTCCTATCTTGTGCTAATATTTGCATTTCTATAACTAGAACATTAACTTTTTACAATCTAATGTAGGTCTACCTCTACTCCTCTTAACTCTTGCTATTGCTTCTAAAACGTCTCTGACTAGCCCCTCATGCTTGAAAAGGTGTCCTACCAACCTATCTCGCCTATTTCCTATTGACTTCTTACTGACTTCCGTAGTGTTCTTTGTTCGCATTTCCCGAAAACTGGAACATCCCACATCCTTAACCATTTGTGAACAGTAATCTAATCTAGGTCTACCTCTACTCCTCCTAACTCTTGTTTCTGCCTCTAATATGTCTCTGACTAGAACTTCATGCCCGAGAAGGTGTCCTACCAACCTGTCTCACTTATTTTTTATTGACTTCCGTAGAATCCTCTGTTCTCCTATTCTTTCTAATACCTCTTCATTTCAAACCTTCTCTATCCACGGTATCCTCATCATTCACATGTAATACCACATTTCGAACGCTTCTAACTTTTTCTTTTCCGCCGCGCCCAGCGTCCATGTTTCGCACCCCACATTTACCTTTAACAATCTTTTTTTAATTTCTAAATTAATCGTTCGGGAGCATAGAGGTGACTTCTTTTTATTGCAGGCGACTCGATCCTGCGCCATCCTCTGTTTTATATCCCTTCTACTCCTTCCGTCCTGACTTATCTGACGTCCTAGATTATATACAGGTAATGCTGGCATTCCATAATCATAAACTAAGGACCCAAAGTGAGTGCATCGTGTAAAGAAAGTGGAAAGAATTGAAAATTAATAAAAATGATTATTACAGCAGCACATTGCTCACCGGATCGTATTAAAAATGTTCCCATATCTCAAGTTCAAGCAGTAGTCTTACACTGTCGTTCTTCGTTATTGATCGGGTCCTGTACAAATGAATTCAGCTCATGGGTGTATTTTGTATAGGGCTGTATGTGTACATGTACACTATATGTATGCCTGTGTATGTTAAGTATCGAGCAAAAGAGCTTATATGCGAACAGGCAGCGAGCTGCTGGTAGCGCTATTACTATAATTGCTATAAAAACAGATTAGGTTACGCCGTAATGGCTTAATTTTAATTAAATTAAGTCAGAAATAAATTTTCTGTCACAGCTACCGTTGTGTCGCCGTTGCCGTCGTGATGCAGCGCAGTTCGAGGACACGCTAAAATTTACACAGACGACAAAAAGTGCTTTCGCGCCACGACCTGGGCCGATTCTATTGTATAATTTCGCGTAATTGGAATCGCGATATTTGGTAACGATTCTAATTAAAAGTTTTGTCTCCATGCGACCACATATAAGGCGCTGTTTACGAGGAGCGTGTTGTAAGACTTCAGCAGTTACGCTAACACCGGCTAATAATCAGACATCAAGGTTCAAGTCGTCTTGGGCAACGTTTCGCAAAATCTATGATTCACTTCTTCAAAATTGCCAGGCCAATTATAGTGGATAAAAACTACGGCTTGGAATTACGAGGGCGATTCAATAAGTATCCGTGAACACGATTTTTTCAAAAAAAAATTTTTTTATTATTCAATATAGTCCCCTTTTAGAAAGATACACTTCTCCTGCCATTTTTTTAACCTCTCCAAAAAGTAGGATTTGTCGAACTCTCGAAAATACTCTCCTGTCTCGGCGATGACTTCCTCGTTTCAGCTAATTTTTTTCCCGCTAGCCATTTCTTCATGTTAGGGAACAAGAAGAAGTCGCAGGGAGCCAGAGCGGATGAGTACGGGGGGTGCAGCAGAAATTCATTACGCAATTCATGCATTTTTACGGCAACAACTCCGGATGAATGTACTGGTGCGTTATCGTGGTGAAAAAGCACCTACTTTTCCTCCAAATGCGGGCCCTGTCTCCTTCAAATTTTGGGTCGAATGAGTCTAATAACTCACTGTAGTATTGTCCAGTGATTGTTCTTCTTTTTTCTAAAAGATCCATGAGGATTACGCCCTTCGCATCGTCGCCAGGACTTTTCCGGCCGATGGTATCATCTTCGCTTTCTTTGGAGCAGATTCACCGGGAGAAATCCATTGTTTTGATTGTGGTTTGGTTTCTGGTGTGTAATGATAAATCCAAGCTTCATGAGCGGTAACAATTCTATGCAAAATCCTTCGGATCTCGCTTAAATTGCTCCAAACACTGCTTCGAAGTTAACAGTCGCATCCGCTTGTTGTCCACCGTGAGCAATCGCGGCACCCATCAGGCTGACCATTTTTTCATCGCCAACTTATCATGTAAAATATTAATTGTCGTTCCAGTCGACACACCTACGCCCTTTGCTACTTCGCGCACTTTCGTTCGTCGATCAACGAGAATCATGTCGTGGACTTTTTCAATGATTTCCTTGATAACCACGTCTGGTCGCTCCTCATCAAAAACGGCTGTTCGCCCACGTTTAAATTTGTTGAACCAATATCTAACTGTGGTCATAGATGGCGAAGTGTCCAACGTTGCTTTTATCTCCTAGCATTTTTCCCATCCAACAACAAAAAGCGAGTTACCGAACGATACTGCTCTTTTATGCCAAATCCAAACTACCTATCAATCAGTCTGAAATTGGTATTGGCGTCGTTTGATAGATTTCAGCACACGATGATAACACCGACGTCCCTCAGGAACGTCCTCTGTCTTCAAAACACGGGTACTTATTGAAGCACCCTCGTACATCTTTTTCATTACTGAAGGTGGACGGTGGGACGTGGTCTAAATGAACTGCTAGGTCCAGACCTTTCATCATCAAGTACGGCTGACATCTTCAGTGGTCTCGGTAATATAAACTTTGCCCATCTTGTCATCGCCAAACGTTTAAAGTCCGTTTAGGCCACGACCATTTAGCCCGAATCATAACTCTACTGGCTGTAAAAGCCTTTCTTGGTATTCAGGAATATCCGACCATACGTTGTCCCAGGCACATACATTTCTTTTTAAAAATCTACCTACACGTGGTACGTAGGTACCACTTAATTATGTAGTAATTTACTCCGAAACAATTGAAACGTTTACATAGTTGTTTTACATAAACGTACCTGCAAGATCATTTTCCTTTCGCTTTATTTCTTTGAGATTTCTTGGCGTGAGTGTCTGCTTGATTTCTTTTGATCCCGAATAAGTGTTGTTTTATATTACATTATTAAAAAATTGCACAAACGAGTGCGATATTGAAACATCTAAAAATAAGACTGACATAATCAGTAGCATTTATTGTTAACAATGACAGAAGCACCATGTGCGTACAAAACATACGATATAATATACAACGGCATTATTATCGTCAGTGTAATACGTCCAGGCATTTTTTATCATTTAATTAAACCCGTTTTAATTACCCTTTATCTATTCACAAAAAAAACGAGTTATACATTTGCTAATTGCTTAATTAATAATTCAATGGCAACAACTGTACGTTCCTCGACAACCCACTTTAACAATTAATTATGAACCGCAACAAAGTTGAAATAATTAAGAAAATAATAAAAAAAAAATGAGAAGGAACGAAAAAGAATAAGCAAAATGACTGCAAGTTTTGTTTACACAGAAAATTAAATAACGGTTACTTATTACCAACAGAGAACGTTCTTTTGTAACTTATATATGCACTTTTCTTCGACATTTTTATTACCAAAAAATGGATGAAAGTTAATTTTTTGCCTGTCGACCTTTAAAAGAAGTGGAAGGTTCTCAACTCATTGTAGAGAATTGTAATATTTTACTGTATGTATGTGACAGAGCAGTACTGTATGAAAATAAATAAAAGTAAAACTAAAATACTGGAATGCAGGGGAAGAAAAAGGAGGGAAAGAGTGAATATAAAGATAGGAGACGAAAAATTAGAAGAAGTGGCTGATTCTAGATACCTAGGAAGTCAGATAAGTGAGGATGGAAGGAGTAGTAGAGATATAAAGCAGAGGATAGCATAGGGTCGTGTAGCCTTTAATAAAAAGAAGTCATTTCTATGCTCGCGAACGGTTAAGTTAGAAATTCGAAAAAGGTTTTTACAGGTGTATGTTTTGAGCACGGCGTTGTACGGGTGCGAAACATGGACAGTGGGCGCGGCGGAAAAGAAAAGGTTAGAAGCGTTGCAAATGTGGTGTTATAGGCGGATGATGAGGATAACGTGGATAGAAAAGGTTAGAAATAAAGAGGTATTGGAAAGAATAGGAGAACAGAGGACTCTATGGAAGTCAGTAAAAAGTAGACAAGATAGGTTAGTAGGACACCTTCTCAGGCATGAAGGTCTAGTCAGAGAGAGAGAGGCAGAAACAGGAAGAGAGGTAGAGGTAGACCTAGACTAGATTACTGTTCGCAAATAGTTAAAGGTGTGGGTTGTTCTAGTTTTAAGGAAATGCGAAGTTTAGCTCAGAATAGGAAAAAGTGGGGGTACGTGTCCAACCAGTCTTAGGGCTGACGACCCTATGATGATGATGATGACTGTACGTATCGTCGGGTGGTAATTTTTATACTTTTAATGACCATAATTGTGGTGCAGTTTTATACATATTTTATTGCGATCTGACTATGAATTTTAGACATATGATACGGAACATCACAATAACAAACGAAAGTGGCAACGTGATTGAGTTGTTACGTAGTGAAGATCACGAACGAAAGTAAGATTGAATGAACAAATGCAATGATTAAAAATAAAAAAGACGTTTAGAAAAATACCAGCTTGTGAACAAATGAAACAAATGAAATTGACCGAGATCAATAATCCCCTAATTTATTAACGACAGTATCGATTGCAAAGATTGTTAATTTTAATTAAATTAAATATACATTTGAATAGTAGTTATAAGTTTTGTTGGATAATTGCTCTTTTTTCAACGTATTTTTGTTTGAAATATCTGCGACTGCTATGGCTTTTCTTTTTTGAATTGTTTTTCATCGATGGTGGATATAATTACCACTTTACTTAATTACGAAATTAACGTGTTGAGAACAAATGAAATAGGTGAATTTATAGCCAACGACGTTTAGTTATTAAAAAAAAAGTGCAACGCTACAAAGTTTTGCGCAATTTAGAAGCAGAAAAAGTAATGTAACTTTAATGTATTATACCATGAAACCAATGAGAAGCATGACAATTATTTCAGTTATTTTGTTAATTTATTGTATTATTGGGCAATTTATTCGATTTATGTTACAATTGTTATTTCACAAGGTTTTGACCATTTGTTTTGTAGAACTTTGTTAAACATGATAAATAAAATTGTACTATAGCTATCTTATTCATGGTTTAAGCATATATCAGTTCGTTATTATAAATTAATTATAATTTTCTTCACTTTTCTCAAAAACTACTAAAGAAAAATGAAACTTTTTAAATACTAACTCATTTCTTAAATAAAACTGGTTCACTTTAGTTCTGATACCTTCTAAGTTTTAGTCGTTTGTGTGTTCCCTTGATGTGGGTAGTAGATGAAATTAATTCGATTTAGTACTACTTTTGATTGTATTGTATACGTTCGTGTTTTTTAATCAAGCCGGTCATTGTTATTACAATCTAATTCATTTAGATTGGGGTCAGTAAAAAGCAGTTTAGCTTTATATTCAAATTAGATTAATATCGATCGAAAAATTGCCTGTTTTTTCTTTCTCTTTTCTAAACTACCTACTCGTGGTTCATCCTACACACATGGTCACTGCATAATTCATCATGTAAACGACTTTTTGAGTTGCTATAATTACTTATTTATTTATAGAAAGTACTTAATAATTTTTTCCTCTTCTTTTTTTAAGGATGTAGAACAATGAGTATTAACATTTTAAGGTAATTGTTTTTACTGGGTACAAAATCTTTAAAAAAAACAAAAGAAATAAGAAAACCAAAGAAGTTGTCTATGAGATTTCCACGAAGCCATTCACTGAAACCTCCTAATAACACTTCTTGTGCACGTGTATTCTGTTTTGAATTTTTTGCCTTCTGTAGGGTTCCGCACGTCCGAATAAAAACAAATGAATTTCTGTGACTCAAACGCGCATGCCTAACGTAAACAAATTAATTTTGAACATAGGGTCATGTTTGGGGGTCAATAGGGAATTAAAAAAAATTCCTTTCCAAACTGTACGGTGTGACATATCAAACGAAAGCGCTTGTTGTAAGGGTCTCAAATATATTTTTTTATAGTTTTAAAATAAATCGTTTTAAAATTATTTAAGGAAATAAATGAGACTTGACCATTCCACTTTCCCCTTTATCTCCGAAACTACTAAACCTAAAATTTTGAAAAAAATACAGAAAATAGTTCTTTACTTATAGATTACAGGAAAATTAATAAGAAGCCTATGGTCTGAACATAACGTGGTAAATCTTTCAACAAAATATTGTGTGTACAAATTTACATTTGCAGTTTGAATGTAGATATGGGAGAACCAATTCTTTTTTTCAACTACAATGTTAAGTTCGTTTTCCGATTAAGGTTCCGTACGTCCATATGAAAAACGGAACCCTAATACGATCACTCGTGTGTCTATCTGTCTGTTTTTAATTATCCACCCTGTAATATAAGACATACATATACATATCTATGAGTAAACATGTGTTATATAAAACGTGTCTTTTCGAAAATTTCAGCGCTTTAAACGGAGAATGAAATCTAATAAGAATGTGTCTTGAGGGACTTGTTGTTGTTTTTTTTTTATTCTTTGTGCCACGGAGAGTCCCACATGTGTGCAACGGCTTAAGTTTATGTGGTGAGAAGACAACAAAAAGCGCATATGACAAATTGTCACATGCGTTTTAATGACTTACTGCCACGTCGAATGGAGTGCGCGAAGATTTTTTAGGATATTAACTTGTCAGATGCCCGTGGAAATAGTATGGCAGAGTTTGCTAAATGGCCATACAGCTGTCTAAATAACAGAGTCGTTCGCACCCGAAGGAATGCGAATGCGAACAGAAGCATCAGAGTGAAACGGAACCAAGGAAAACTCACAACCCAAAACCTATTTCCTACGCCTAATATTTCTGATTAGACATCACAATTATTGAAGACTATCTGAAATGTGAGAAGAAGTAAATGACAAGTTGAAAGAAATTGTTATAAATAAATAATACTACTGCATGAAACACTTTGACATTTAATAGTGGGTAATACCAAATAGTGATGTGAAGATTCATGTGCATTTAGCATGTTTTACAGCTAATATCTAAGTTAAGTTGCTGAGAACCTAAACATATCGATTCGCTCCTGCCATTCGACTTTTTAACAATGATTTAGGCATGAGACGGATCGCCGCGAAATTCATACCGAAATTGCTCAGTTTCGACCAAAAACGGCATCGTATCCCAAATTTGCTCCAGAGGATCATAACTGGTGATTAAAATGGGTTTATGGTTATGAATAGGAAACCAAAGCTCAGTAATTCCAATGAAAACTGACGCAAGAGCCAAATCGAAAAAAGCGCGCCAAGTTAGGTCGAATCACATTCGAGGTTTTGATTACAGTTTTCTTTGATTGCAGAGGAGTGATGCATCATGAGTTCTTGCCATAGGATAAAACAGTCAATAAGGAATATTACCTGTAAGTTATGCACAATTTGCGTGAAGCAATCTGCCAGAAACGCCTGGAATTGTGGAACAATAACGTCCTTGCTCACACATTGTTGCTTGTGCCCGAATTTTTGGCCAAAAACAACACTAATAATGCTAAAGGCGCCACAGATCTTGCCCCTTTCTCTTGTTACCGAAACCGAAGTTGTCCATGAAAGGACTACGCTACGCTACCATTGAGGAGATAAACAAAAAAAATTTTTTTTAAAGTGTTTCGAGGATGGGAAAAAACGTTGGCACAAGTGCATAATATCTGGTGGGGATTACTTTGAAGGGGACTAAATAGATATTCATGAATAAATAATTAATTTTTGAAAAAACACAAAATTCGCGATTCTTTTTGAATAGACCTCGTATAGCGACAAGCGCCAGTTCGACCATACCGATGTACTCTTGTAGCTACAGGAACTATCATCGATGTAAATACTTTAGTATAATAATAACAAACGACTTATCCCGATATAATCTTAATTACCAATTTTCATTAGTTATTAAATTATTACTGCTGATGCTGATTTCTTCTTTTTTCTCTGGTTGAATTACCCGCCACTGCTGGGTACTCAGCGTCATTACCCGGTATCCGGCCGGATCCTAAAAAAGTGCCGAATCCAAACCAGTTGCATGTTTAGTAATTTTTAAACAAAACTACTCAAACCCTGATGACTCATTTCTTGTCTTTGCAATATTCCTGTGGAATTTACGTGTTCCCTATGAAGATAAAGACGAGAAGCTGGTGTCTGTCCATGTCTTGTTTTGGCGACTACCTAAAATCCTTATGTTTATGCGGGAACGAAAATATTTATCATTGAGCTTGAACGTTTATAAATTTCCGAGCCGCAGTTTGAGATTCTTTTTGAAACAAACGAGCACCAGCAAACAGTAGTCGATGGTTTGTTTTCGTGATAACTTTTGGAAAGCCGACGAAAGACCGATTGCAGACTAACGGTGACAGACTGATGGCCAAATAACACCGGTCTTTCTGTCTTGATGCGTCAGAACGAACGTTTAGAGGCTCGATTATCGCCCGATTTCTTTCGACAACGCAACGTTTCTTCAATTCTTTCTTTTTTAATTGCGATCAGTTCAAAGCACGCTCGACTGTTACGTAGTTTGCGGTACTTTTGATGTTCGTTCTTTTTTCTTTTTGTGAATAAATATTCCAAAAGTATATAATTAGAAAGTACAAGATTAACATAACCGTTGAGGTTTAAGGATTATCGAATTGTGTTCGTATCTTTGTATTGATTAATTTAAGAATGATTCACTAATTAGATGTGTGGAGGTGGGTGGTTTAACAAGACCTTTTAGTCATCTAGAGGGGGAATATAGTGTTGCGTGATCAAATTAAATTCTCTGTCGTCTACATTTCTGTAATCAATTAATTGCCTACATCACTAACATACAAAGTTTATCATCAAGATACGAGTAGTCAAAAATTGGCACCTTTAATAGGAATAGAAAATAAAATAGTTTTTTAAATTGATTATATATTTGCTGCTTTAAATAAAATGGAAGTGTCGCCTTCAGTAAAAAGAAGTCACTTCTATGCTTGCGAACGGTTAGTTTAGAAATTCGAAAAAGATTGTTAAATCATGGAGCGCGACGCTGGACGGGTGCGAAACATGGACGGTGGGCGCGACGGAAAAGAACAGGTTAGAAGCGTTCGAAATGAGGTGTTACAGGCGAATGATGAGGATATCGTGGATAGAGAAGGTTAGAAATGAAGCGGTATTGGAAAGAATAGGAGGACAGAGGACTCTATGGAAGTCAGTAAAATGTAGGCGAGATAGGTTAGTAGGACACCTTCTCGGGCGTGAAGGTCTAGTCAGAGACATATTAGAGGCAGAAACAGAAGTTATGAGGAGAAGAGGTAGACCTACGATAGATTAGATTACTGTTCGCAAATAGTTAAGGATGTGGGACGTTCTGGTTTTGGGGAAATGCGAAGATTAGCTCTGGATAGAAAAGAGTGTAGGTGCGTGTCCAACCGGTCTTAGGACTGACGCCCTTATGATGATGACTTGTTATTTTAGATAGTCAGTGTCTCTAATTATTTTTCTACATGCCGGAACGGTTCAGGAATTTGTCATATGGTGACACCAGCTTTCCAATTCATAAAAGTGAAATCAGAAACGGCTTGACAGCATTATAAAGTTCTACGATGGTGATGGTTTTCCATCCAACCATGCCTTCAATTGTCGTATGTGTAAGGTGGATTATATGGTCGATAATAGAAAACGTATCACTTGAATTATTTGAGAAGCTCTGTCGTCATGTTGGCATTGTTGTGGATGAAAGTCATGACCACCCACCGTAATGTACAGACCTCGCGTAGAGTGATTTTCATCTCTACGAACAATTGAAATTATGGAGTCCATTTTGTCATACGATTTATTTTTCTGTCATCGGAGGTTTAAAAAGTATATCTAGTCGTAAATTACACCATAACCGAACCTTGTTAGTAGATATGGATATTACAGTAATTTTGCATTTATAATCAATTGTAACACCTGAATCCTTATCGTTTGTTATTCAATTTTTCGTATCTAAAAGAGAAGCTAAACCGTGTTTCAGTTGGTAACTATACGTGTTCTATTAAAACGTTTTAAGTCGATTCAGCAGCAACTTTATATATTTGTGTCGTAATTCACTGAAATTGCAGCATGTTGCGATGAAAAGATAAATAAATAAATTAGCAGTTAACTAAATAGAAAACAAATAATTCGGCGGATGAGTAAATAAAATAAAACAGTTACAGTCTGTAAACGATCTGCCAGTTTACACAAATTGTAAATGTTTACCGAAGAACGTGACTACATCTGCATTTTAGGTTGTTATACGTGTAAACCGAACGTACTTTGTCAATAAGATATCGTAAATGTGGTGCCGAAAGGTTTTTGTTGGCAAAGTTGTACAAATAAAATAATAGCAAGACTATGGAAAAATAATTTGGTGATGGAGTGTGTTTTGTTACAATTTGGTCTTACACGGTGCAATATTGGGGTGGAGACATGAACAGGAAAGATGTACAGTAATAGGGGTTTTCATAATTTTTAATAGTGATAATAATTTGTATCTAATATCATTTCATTTTTAGTTTTTTCCTACTATAAACTACCTCAGGTTAATGAGGAAAGATTGTTGCTGTTGTCTTATCCTTAATATTTTTCCTCATTAACCCCAGGTAGGAAAAAAATAAGCGACATAAGTTGGTAGGACACCTTCTCAGGCATGAAGGTCTAGTCAGAGACATATTAGAGGCAGAACAGAAACAGGAGTTAGGAAGGGTAGAGGTAGACCTAGATTGGATTACTGTTTGCAAATAGTTAAGAATGTGGGCTGTTCTAGTTTTAGGGAAATGCGAAGTTAAGCTCAGAATAGGAAAGAGTGGAGGTACGTGTCCAACCAGTCTTAGGACTGACGACCTTATGATGATGAACCTCAGGTAGTTTATAGTGGGCAAAAATTAAAAATGAATTTTCACATTAATATTTGATATTAACCCCTATTAAATGTCAAGGTGTTTCATATAATTTGTATCTGTTAGGGATTTTTGGAAAAGGTTAAAAATGAAGAGGTATTAGGAAGAATAGGAGAACAGAGGACTCTATGGAAGTCAATAAGAAATAGGTGAGATAGATTAGTAGGACACCTTCTCAGGCATGAAGGTCTAGTCAGAGACATATTAGAGGCAGAAACAGGAGTTAGGAGGGGTAGAGGTAGACCTAGATTAGATTACTCTTCGCAAATAGTTAAGGATGTGGG